>NC_139539.1:87084078-87171045 GCF_965153285.1 Podarcis tiliguerta | reverse complement strand
CTCGGGTTGTGTATTAAATTTGTTTAATAAATAAATAACCAATTAAATCCATTAATTGTGTATTCAAAGAGAGAGAGTGTGTGTAGTGTATATTAAATGATAACGATATTGACTATGTTGTGAACACTTTAATTAATGATATGGAAATTTAATTCTGTGTGTAGCCCATAGGTTCTGTGTTGAAATACTCTTGCGGTCCACTTGGCCTTAAATTAGACCACCCTGATTTCTATCTACAGAACAATGGTATCCAGAACAAGAAGGTATGGTTTGAGCTCGATACATCTTTTGCGACTTTACACTTAAACGTGCCTCTGCAAAAGATCACAGGAATTCTCTGTACCTAGCATTCTCTGGCATTATACTATAGCTAAGAAATTCTGGTTCCTGGTAATTTGCATAAGGTAATATGTATTTGGTGGGGAACCACAGACCCTTTTTTTGAAACAATGTTTTTAAAAAAACCCAGAATACTTCATTTTAAAAAAATAAGCCTTGGCTGGGGAAACCCAGCCAGATGAGCAGGGTATAATAATAATAATAATAATAATAATAATAATAATAATAATATATTATTATTATTATTATTATTATTATTATTATTATCTTCTCCCTAGGATAGCAGTAAATCCTCCAAAGAGGTACAGTTGACAAGTTTATTTTAGCCTTCTGTTATCTAAAATGGAAAGAATACTTACTGTCTGTCACACTTCCTAAGGCTGTGGTGACAAAGAGCTTAGTGATACTGGATTTGTAAAGCACCTTGCACAACTACAGAATAATTAATACAGCCATACCTTGGAAGTCAAACAAAAATGTTTGGAAACCAAAGCACGGCTTCTGATTGGATGCAGGAAGCTCATGCAGCCAATCAGAAGCCGTGGAAGCCCCGTCGAACTTTTGGCTTCCAAAAATAGTTCACAAACAGGAACAGTCACTTCTGGGTTTATGGCATTCGGGAGCCAAAACGTCCAAGAACTAAGCTGTTCGAAAACCAAGGTACAACTGTAATGTGAGAAGTTAATGGAATAAAAGGTACTGATGGGGACCCCCTTAGTAGTTGGTGGCAAAAGTGGTCAGATGTTTTGTTAGGATGATTTCTGGCTTGTTGCTATGCGTAAACTGAATCTCCCCTTACGTCTTCAGGGGGAAGGAGGTATCTTTGAAAGGAAGTCAAGGGGACAGACGACAGTTTTCAAGTGGGATACAGGAGGAGAGAGAAAGAGCTGAGTTTGGGCAATGTCCGTATTTGGGGCTTCTGGCTGTGTTTCTCTTGAGATCTGATGAGAGGCGGTAAGATTAGGCTCTGCGCTGGGAATGTTTAAGCTGTGCCTGCATCTATGCTCAACCTTTACATTTGTGAATAAATGCAAATATTACAAAATGCAAATGAGCCTCCAGTGACGCCATTCAAGAGTAAATCAAACCTGGAATTTTGCCATTCGCCGCAATGTGCACAGCACTAAGAGGAGTAGCCAATAGGAAGTCCTTCAGATGCTGCTGGGACTATAACTTCCATCATTCCTGACCCTTGGCTGTACCACCTGGGGCTGAAGGGCATTTTAATTCAGCAACAACCACGATAACCACGTTGGCTATCCCAGAAGTAAAGGTAAAGGGACCCCTGACCGTTAGCTCCAGTAGCAGACGACTCTGGGGTTGCGGTGCTCATCTCACTTTATTGGCCGAGGGAGCCAGCGTACAGCTTCCAGATCATGTGGCCAGCATGACTAAGCCAGTTCTGGCGAACCAGAGCAGTGCAAGGAGACACATTTACCTTACCGCCAGAGTGGTACCTATTTATCTACTTGCACTTTGATGTGCTTTCGAACTGCTAGGTTGGCAGGAGCAGGGACCGAGCAACAGGAGCTCACCCCGTTGTGGGGATTTGAACCACCAAGCCTCTGATCAGCAACTCCTAGGCTCTGTGGTTTAACCCACAGCGCCACCCAGAAGTAGTAGATGGCAAAGCATCACTCAGCTTGTTCTTATATTTGTCTATTACAAAGCAAGTTCCCACCGTGCTGAGCGATACGTCCTGCTCAGTGAACATGCATTGGACGGCAGCTATAAACGTTCCTCTATAAAATATCAAACTCTTATTATAATGGCTAATATTAAGAGAAAATAAAACAATGCTAGTATTGAATCAATCACGCTTAAAATGCTGGAAGCAAGTTTTCAAAAAAAATTCTGGGAGCAGCGGGGAAAGTTGCAGGTGTGCTAAGCTCGCATTCTTATTTATCCATATTTATCCATTTATTCATATTAGGTAAACAATGCATCTTGGAACCAGTGGCAGCGCTTCATGCTCTAGCACCAGGGGTGCAGAGAGCAGGCGGGGGCATGGCTGGCGTGCGTCCCAGGGGATGGAGCGCCACCCACAGGGGCATGGCAGGCATCCTGGGGACGTGGTGCGCCACCTGGGGGCGTGGCGCCCAGCATGGGTGGGGAGCCAGCAGAGATGGCACCCCACTTGGATCGCGCTGCCGGGGGTGGTGCGCTCCCCCTGTACTTCTCTTCCTCTGCCACTGCCTAGAACTGGAGCACCTATTTTCTATTGCCACCCAGAAACTCTGCCCTGAGGAAAAGTACTGCATGCCATCTCTTTTCCAGCTTTTTAAATACTGCACAGTATTGTTGTATACCCCTATACAACAGCAAAATCTCTTGCTGAATTCAGAGAGAGCCAGTGTGGTGTAGTGGTTAAGAGCGGTAGTCTCGTAATCTGGGAAACCGGGTTCGCGTCTCCGCTCCTCCACATGCAGCTGATGGGTGACCTTGAGCCAGTCACACTTCTCTCAGCCTCACTCACCTCACAGAGTGTTTGTTGTGGGGGAGGAAGGGAAAGGAGATTGTTAGCCGCTTTGAGACTCCTTCGGGTAGTTATAAAGCGGGATATCAAATCCAAACTCTTCTTCTCTTCTTCAGTGAAATTTACTGTCACGTAAATGGACGTAGGATTGTAGCTACAGATGACATGGCAGGACCAGGTCCTAATCTTGCACAATCACTTGAGAATAAACCCTGTTACTATGTGCAGCACAATCCCCTGAATTTTTGCACAGAAGTAAGTTCCACTGAGTTTAGCAGGCGTTATTTCCAACTAAGAATGCACAATATCACCGTCTAATTATAATTTTGAATAATTAACAATAGTTGTTATAGTTATAGCTTTTTCAAGATAAACAACAACACCGGCAGGCGGTAATGGTGTTCTGCTCATTCCCCTCTCTTGCCAGATGCATATATTTTTGTCCTTTAGTCCTTTACTTACTTAAGCCCTTTAACAAAACTTATATACTGCTGGACCGAAACAAAAAAAACCCCAAGCGGTTTCACAAGCAGTAGTCGAATGATAATTCAGAATTCTTCGAAACAAGCAGTTATAAACACTAAAAAAGCAGCAAAATTCAGGAGTGAAGAAGTAACAGGGGATCGGTTTGCCCAAAGATCCTCATAGCAGATGGTCTGGCACCTGCCCAGAGTCCGTGGGCAGGGATGGAGATGGAGAAGAACCTGGCAGATTTCTCCCACCCTCTCCGTGCCACGTCCAGCCACCCGAAGGTGAGTAGGTGAGCAGGAAGGTGTGGGTAAGGCAGCCCTGTGATGGGCTGCACTGATGGCAGCCAAGAGACCACCACCAGCAGCTTTTTCCTTTGGTGATCACTCGCAGCCGAGTAAGATTGTCTTCCATGAACACGGTTTTAACAGTGAGTCTGTAAGTGACTGTGGAGGCCAATTCTGGATCCACACGTCCTTCCACAGTGGGGACATTGGTTTCCTGGCGGGAGTTGATCATGGTGGGGGTTTGCCAAGCGTGCCTTCCTCCTAGCAGGTTTCTCCCTTTCGTTCTGAGTTCGAGCATCTTCAAGGCCCATGACACCTTTGGTAAAGGCTGTTCTCCAATTGGAGCGCTCGCAGGCCAGTGTTTCCCAGCTGTCGGTGTTTATACTACTTTTCTTTAGATTTGCCTCGAGAGTGTCTTTCCATTTTTAAGTTGGGAATAGAGTGGTTGCTTTGGAAGATGATAATCAGGCAAACGAACAACATGACCAATCGAACGAAGTTGATGTTGAAGAATCATTGCTTTGATACTGGGGATCTTTGCTACACTGGCATTAGTTCGCCTGTCTTCCCTGGTGATGTTTCAAATGTTCTGGAGACACCGTTGATGGAATCTTTTGAAGAGTTGGAGATGGCGTTTATAAGTGGTCCATGTTTCACAAGCATACAGTACAGTGGTACCTCGGGTTAAATACTTAATTTGTTCCAGAGGTCCGTACTTAACTTGAAACTGTTCTTAACCCGTAGCACAATTTTAGCTAATGGGGCCTCCCACTACCACTGTACGATTTCTGTTCTAATCTTGAAGCAAAGTTCTTAACCCGGGGTAATATTTCTGGGTTAGTGGAGTCTGTAACCTGAAGCGTATGTAACCTGAAGCATCTGTAACCCGAGGTACCACTGTACTGTATTTCACGCCTACTCTGATATTGACCCTTACTTTTGCAGCCTTTCATCATCTTTCGAGGAGTTGGAGGTGGCGTTTAGGAGTGGTCCGTATTTCACAAGCATACAGTAAAGTTGGTAGTACAACAGCTTTGCAAACAATAATTTTGGTTTCTCTGCGAATGTCCCGGTCCTCAAACACTCTGCACTTCAATAGCAGCAGCAGCAGCAGCAGCAGCAGCAGCAGCAGCAGCAGCAGCAGCAGCATCGCCTGGAAAGGGCTGCCCCTGCATCGCCCTCTGCGCTCTGCCCCTGTCCAGGGAAGCCCCTCGCGGTCTCCTTGGCCCCGCCCACGCCCCCTCCCTCTGGCGGCGCCTTCCCCCGCTTGCCTCTTTAAGGGCCGGCGCCTCCCGTTCGCGCGGGGCCCACCTCTGAGCTCGCTGAGTGACAGGCAAGGGGGTGGGCGGGGCCTGCGACGCCGAAGCGAGCGGTGGGAGGCGCCGTCGCCTTCGGCCGCCGGCCAATGAGTGCTCAGCGGGCGGGTCTTCCCCCTTGTGGCTCCTCCCCCGGCTCCTCCCCCTCCCGGCTCCCTCCCTCCCTCCTTCCCTCGCTCGCCTGGCGGCGCCTTCCCCGTGTCAGTTGGCGGAGTCCGGAGCCGGAGCCTGAAACAAAAGCGGGAGGCGGCGGCGTTGTTGGCGGCGGGGCTCCTGCGAGTTCGCCCGGCTGAGGCGCGGAGAAGGCGGGGAGGCGCGCGACCGGCGTCGTCGTCCGAGAGAGAGAGAGAGGAGCGTCCGTGAGGGAAACTTTCTCCGCGCTTCCTTTCTCCTCACGCGGAGGCTCCGTCGGCGGGAGGCGAGGGAGCCGGACCGGCCTCCGGCTCCAGGGCGCCCGGGAGGAGGGCTCGCCTCAGCCGCCGCTGCTTCCGGAAGGCGGCTCCGCGAGCGCCGCCGGAGAACCGCGCTCTTTCTTTTCCCCCGCCCGAAAAGAAGCGGAGAAGCCGAGCGCTTGCTCGGTGGTCCCCTTCGCCGAGAAGGGGGCGAAGGCAGGCGGGCGGGCGGGCAGGCAGGGGCCGCCGGCCGCGCCTCTCGGGAGCGGGGCGCGATGGATGACCAGCCCCGTCTGATGCACTCGCACGCCGGCGTGGGCATGGCCGGCCACCCGGGCCTGTCCCAGCACATGCAGGACGGGGCCGGGGGCGCCGAAGGCGAGGGGGGCCGCAAGCAAGACATCGGGGACATTTTGCAGCAGATCATGACCATCACCGACCAGAGTTTGGACGAGGCGCAGGCCAGGTGAGCCCTCCCTCCCTTCCTCCCCCCCCTCTCGTCGCTACCATTATCATTATAATCGTCATTATTATTATTATTATTGCACCACATTTCTTTTCGCGGCAGGATCCTGGTCCTCTAAAAGCCTGACTCGCAGCCGAGCTCTCTCTGTGCAGCAAACAAAAAGTATAGCTCTCCAGGAAAAACAACATCCCATTATCATTATGATCATCATCATTATTATTATCGCACCACATTTCTTTCCGCGGCAGGATCCTGGTCCTTTAAAAGCCTGACTCGCAGCCCAGCTCTCTGTGCAGCAAACAAAAAGTATAGCTCTCCAGGAAAAACAACATCCCGATTGGGTGTCTTCAATGGAGCAACATGCCAGAATGGCATATTTAAGTGTACAGTATATAGGTGTGATTTCTAGTTGTGGGTACGTGCAAATGTTTAGAGAGAGAAGGCTGCTGCTCTTCTGCTCTTTTCTCTCTTTTTTTTGCCAAGTTAGGTAGGGCTGAATTGGCTCCTTTGGTCGCCTTGTGCAGCTGCACCTTCCCATCTGTGTTTTGTGACACCTCAAGAGCTGAAAGGCTGGACCAGCCACTTTCTTTGGCCAAAAGACCGAAATCTTGTCCTCCTTTTAGCTGAGCTTTGGGATATTTAGTGTCTTACAAGCTGGGCTCCTCCATTCCTGTCTGCTGAGTGGGGCACTGAATGGAACATATCGGTGAACGTCACACCAAAAATTATCTGGAAGACCTTTTAAACTTTTTAAACCTTAGTTTTATAGATCCGTTTTGAAGGGATCTGGTGACCTGAACTCTGTTTTTGAATTAGAGAAAAGGAGCAGCCATAAAAGGCCTTGTTTGCTGTACTGCAAACTTGGTTGCTCCGAGTTCATTGCCACTACCGTTCTTTAACCGCAATCCAAGGAAGTTAAACTCACTTAATTCCATTTAAATGGGAAGGTTTATTCATAGACGATGCTTCGAGGATTGTGGCCCTTGTGTACGAAAAGGGCACATTTTCCTGTCCTCTTGTATTGGTGAATGTTGTGCTGCAACTGGAGCCTTGTAGCCATTTGTTTGTGTGTAAAGACACAAACAGGTTTTTTGTTGCTAAAATAATGAGTTGAACATATTAGCTGAGTACAGAGGCTCGTAGAGTCTAGCCACTAAATGCCGCTTCACATATGAACATACAGATTTCATTCACAGATCGTGCTTTCCATGTTGGAAATGGCATGAAATCTATGTATGTGTGTGACAATTGCACATGAGTATATATAATTAATAACACATATTGGAACATTTGGCAATCTACACTTACCCATAACAAGCATGTTTCAATTGTTGATTTTATCACAGAAGCCAACACGCCGTTTTGTGCCTCACACAGCTGAATTTTGGGGCAGGGCGTAGTATTTTAAAATAATAATAATATTATTGTTACACAAATTTTGAAATATATAATATTTTTTATTTGGATGATTAAATGGTCTCATTGGTCAATATTGTGTGCACATTGGAAATTTAAAATACAATGCTTCTTAAAAAGAAACATGCCAGTTAAATAGCCTGGAATGCTGCACAACACTCTTAACATAAATCTACAAAATCATTATTGAAGTTGGAAAGGAATACATGGATTTACAGAAGAGAAGAATGGACAAGAAGGAAAAATAGCAAAACAAAAAGAAGAAAAAGTTGCCCAGTGACCACTAGAATTTTATTACCTGAAGAAAAGCTTCTAGCACTTCACCTGCATTTTGTATCTTGCACTTACCACAGAGATTTTCATTCTCAACTGGAGTAGAAAGCGTCCGTGTGTCCCTCAAACGCTATACACATTATTAAATAGCTTTGCAGCTGCTATCTTGGTACTTAATCCAAAAGGCCTTAAAAAACAAGAAAGCACCTAGAATGAAAAATGCCAGTGGTATAAAACGCTTTTCGTAAAACACTTGGCCTTGATGAGGAATAGCTTCTGTTGAACGATGCTTCCCAGTATTGCCGTTAGACAAAGGGGAAAGAAGCTGCTTCTGAAAGTTTAAGTTTATGTTTGGTGAAATGTTTTTTGTGTGTAAAGATACTGCACTAATTAAATTGGAAATCAATACAAATGTAAGGATTCTTTTTATAGCCAGTTACTCTTTACACACTCCTTTAGCCGCTCTGCTAGCGGGTCCCTTTAGTAATGCAGCCGTAGAAATCAGTTTGTGCATTTCAGTTTTTCCTATGATTTTTAATTATATATCTCTTTATAAGGAACTGTAGAGATGTTGCGGTGATGGCAAGGCTGTGAAAATGTGGCTGTGATCTTTTCAGTGTCCTTTTACCCATCTTTGTGCTTGCCCAAAAAATACTTTGGAGGCAGAAAGAAGGTTTTGTGTACCAGATGCTCATACAGAGGGAGCCCAACTGTGAGAAGAAGAGAGGCAGGAACCTTAGGCAGTGATATGGGGTGCCATTTAAGGGGCAGACCCCTTAAAATGACAGGAGCTGTCCAAAGTCTTCACAAACCTTGTGAAGGAGACTTTCCTAGTGAGTTGTGTCCCATATTAATCAGTGGAAGGAGGGGGCTTCCTTAGATTTTTCTGCCTGAGGCACCAAAACACTCACAGACTTATGTAAGCTTCATTCAAAAACCCATTTTGCAACAGATGCTGGATGAAATTAGTCCTTTTGTACATGACAACAAATCTTTACAGAGTGATTGTTTCTAATATTTAAGAAATTCTATTTCTTAGACATAAACAATCTGAGCACCTGCTAGGACATGAAACTGATCAGCCTTATAAACAACAACTTGCTGGACCTCCAAGAAAAGAGGAGACTCAGAAAGATCCATTTGCATTCTGACCACTTGTGTAAATGCTAAATTAGCAAGGTTTTTTTGTCATTCTGATTCATGTATCGGAGTGTTTATGAGATTTCATTTGGGAAACCGACTGATTGTAACACCTTCAAATAAGCAAGTAGAGCATAAAGGTAATAAGAGCATGGAAGTAATTATTTCCCCTCCCTCCCCATTGCATGTGTGCTTTCTCCTGGCAGTGCATTACTGCATTTCTGTGCTCTTTTCAACTCAATGGCTAAAATTTCTGTACATCGGCTTTCCGTGTTGAAGCACCTTGTTTATACTGTGGCATCTGCACAATGAATTGAACCACATGGGTGAATAAAATAACAACGTTCCCTTCACTGCCACGAGATGGTGGTTCAGAAGGTGATTAATAAATTGAGTGTAATAATAATAATAATATCTGAAAAAGATCTTCATTGGACTTATGAATGGCTTATACATACTCCTATCATTGACCTACCCATAGCTTGGCCAGTAAACATGGTATATGAAAGCTACTGAAATGCTGCTATCAGACAGTTCCCTAAGCAAGTGGTATTTCTATTGCCATATGCGTTGGACAATCACCAAACTGGTGTGTCCCGTCAATTTAAAACTGTAAGCTGTTTTTCACCCCTGCATAATTTTCAGTGATGTCTTAACCTTCAATATTTCTGCCTAAAACATCTTTTTTTAAGGCCTCTGTGGCACACTCTAAATATAAACTATTTTGATCTTGTTGCAGAAAACATGCTTTAAACTGCCACAGAATGAAGCCAGCACTTTTTAATGTTTTGTGTGAAATCAAAGAAAAAACAGGTAAGGAGAAACGTATCGTCTTGCACCTTTTTCCTCTTTTGCTGCCTTTCACATTTCATGTATTTCTGAAAAAACAAACAAAAGAAAACTTGTTTTGGTTTAAATATTTTATTTAAAGGGGAAAGCAGCTATTGTTTTATTCTTCGGAGAATGCATTCTCCTATCATATAAATGTCTAAATAGCACAATGAAGTCATTTGTGTGCCTACAATTCAGGGAATATTTTTTTCCGGGCACTATATGCCTCATTACTTTCTGAAATATTACATTAGTTGAAAACAACCCAGAACTGGATTAATTCAGCTGCAATACTTAAATCTTTTTTTAAAAGGGAATATTTGTCTTAAGATTTTAAGAGCTACTGGGAAATACATGGCTCCTAATGTGGAAAACACACGGAAAAGCCTTCATTTGGCATACATTCAGTCCAGGTAATGCACACATAGACACTCAAAGAGGGGAGTGTGGGTGTGTGTACACACACACACACACACACATCTATAGATATGAGATTGTTGGCTGTTTAAGGATCTTGTTACTTTTATATCAAACAGTGGTTTTTTTGGTTACAAAGGTGCTAATGGCATGAGGTTGTTGATTCGGTCTGTGTTTCCCACTTCGCAGGCCTCCTGCCGTGCACTAATACACTTATAAAATGTCTCAGGGGGGCATTTAAATTTTAAAAGCAACAATTAAAAATAGCTGTCATCGATCAAGGGTGATCTTAAACAGCAGATGCTCAGAGAAGAGTGTTCAGTGACATGCAACACTTATTTATTTCAATTTTCAAATGGTCTTCGGAAGGGGAAATCCTGACTTACACCTTAGCCCACAGGAAAAGGTAGCTGGGAAGGCCACTGCTGAGTTTCAGCTCTTGAGTCGGCTGATGTGCGTTGCAAACTATCTACTACTCCACACGCCTCCTCCCCCCCCCCCCCGCTTTTTTCCTAACAAGGATGTAACAGTCAGTAATTCAGATCTCAATCATATAAGTAAGGGGTATGACATGAATGAAAGTGACAACAAATATGATTGCAAACTCACTTGATATACATTGAAAAGTGATGCATAAAAGGGAAAGCAGCTTTCAGAAAATGTCTATGTGCCTTTAAACTATGGGTGACTATGTTTCATCGTGTGAACAGCTGAGTGAAATGGGATTATTTGACTCCAGCAATCTATATAAGATGACTAAGGAGGTCCTTTGTTAAATCTTGTTTGTGCAGCTTGTAACCTAGACAAAGCACCTAGCATTGGCATTCAAGCCTCTAAAGCCCTTAAGGCTGTGAAGCCGAATGCTGACCTTCTTTAGAAGCCATTCATTATGTGGCTCTTATAATATAATGTAAAGGGGTCTCTGAGGTCTTTCTATAATGCGATGTAATGCTGCTTGAATATATAAGTTTAATAACAAGAACATCTGAATCTTCTAATCTTTTTCTGTTACTCTATGTGTTTTCTCTCTCTCTTAAAAAAAAAATACTTTACATTGTCCTCTGTTTTCATATTCTCTTATTTGGGATTTTTTGTCTCTTGTGTGGCAATCTTCTTAATTGATTTCTGCCCTGATCTGAAATTGAAGTGCTTATGAAGTGGTAGCAGATGGTTAGTGAAAACTGAACCTCTTTAGAACCCCTCTTCCCAGTCTAATATTTGGAGAGGCTGGGATTTGGAGGAAGGTGAGAAAATCCGACTTTCACTACCAGTGGGCTAATTCTGGTTGTATTACTGGCACAACCAGTGAGCAGCAGCTTGTTCAGCACAGAGGGCCACATTAGAAATATTGTCAGCTGGAGGGGTGCAACTAATTTGCATACTATTTGCATGTCATTGTTATAATCTCTGTACCATTTGAACCTTGCATAATCAGCACCTGCAGTTGAAATATCTCTTAGACTTATTCTTGCTAAGACATTTTTGCACGTACAAATGGGGAACATTTGAATGGATCATTGCCAAATAGGGAGATGCCTGGAGTCTTCGGAATCGTAAATTTTGTGTTAAATTTCTCTCTCCGTTTCTACCTGATACTTTTGCATTTTTGTCATTACGCTTTCAAAAATCATCTCTGCATACATGGGAACAGGAAGCGGGGGAGGGGGAGAGATCCTATAATTCTCAGTTTTATAATAATGCTGGCTGTTCAGTAGTGTTTGGGGAGATAGGGACGGACTGCATGTTGATTGTAGATTGTAAATTGTCCACCTGACCTGCCACTCCGATGCACTGTGCGCGAGGTTGTATACAAAAAACAAGTCATATGTAGGTTTTTCTTTTTCTTAATGCTTATTGTTGTGCTGTTAGAAGTGTTTGTGTGTTTTAACCAGGCTTACTCCTGCTGGGTATACCCAGACAACCATGCGTTCACACACCTATATCCATAGCATTGAGAATCGAGGTGTGAGTGGTTGCGGTTGCGCTCTTTAGCACTTTCAGCATAAAGCAATGCAGCCCAGGGGGTGGGGGTTGTGGGTTCTGGCCTCAGGAATATTCCAGGCTGACATTTGCATGCTGGATACATTCTGTGCCGTTGCTTAATTCAAAGTAAACCTTCTCCTGGATTGTTTGACAGGCATCTGGGCCCTTTTTAATATTTTAACAATATTTAGCTTATTGAAATTATTTTCTGTGTGAAAGGATAGTTCCCTCCTTGTGCATTCATAATGCCAGTGCCCCATGGCAAAATCTCTGGTTACGGGTTTACTATACGTTTTGTAATTTAAAACCAAACTGTCGTGCTAAATAAGTAGATGCAATTATTTTGGGGGAAGAAATTCCATAAGCTGCCGGTCAGAAAGGAAAGAAGCAGTGCAACAGAGGAGAGTAATACAACTGATTCTGTCAGAATCTTCTTCCAACAAAGATTGAAAGGGGAAATGTACGGATAGATCAAAATCTCACTCTGCTGAAATCATTTGCAGCTTCTACTTGGTGTCTCTGTTTTTTTTGTTCATCTCTTTTCACTCCTGGTGTTCCAGTGTTCTGAAATGGGCATTCACTTTTCTACTACTTGATTTAAGTGACTCCAGAGTCTGCTGGAGACTTTACCACCATCCCTCGCAACAGTGCGGCTAATATTTCACAGTGTTAACATTGCCGGAACAAACCTAAAGTGTCTATAAACTTGTTGTAAAAAGAGGTCATCTTTACTGGCCAAAGAGATCCCCCTTGTCTGCTGATGTTTCAATTTTAAAGGAAAGGATTTATGGATGCTTTTTATGTAAGCTTGAAGTATAATACATTGAGATGTATGAAATCTGAGCATGTTAATTTAAAAAGAAGATAGAAGGCAAGATTTAATTTTGAAGTAATGGGAGGGAAACAAATTTTGTTTACATGTTTCTCTGGATTGAATATGTACTTTTTTGGCAGGAAGCGAGTACTGTTGCGTAATGAAGAATTGAATTGTGAGGCCAGCTTATAGTGATTAATTGACTATTTAATATTTTATTTGCAAAATGTGACAGATTTCAGAGTTATTGTAATTTTAACTTGGGGATTGTTTTGTAGAGCATGGTGAGTGTGAAGTTTAAAAGTCAACTATCTGCATAATCAGAATTTCTGAGAAGGAATGAGAGCTGGTGTCCTTTAATTGCATAGTAGGTGTTAAAAATTAGACTTCAGTCTGTCATTTAGCATAGGTTTCTTTCTCTGATGTAGAAGGGCAACACAGGATCATTACCCAGTTTTGATGCCTCATTCATTCCTTCTTGTGAACTGTCTTTGTTATTTAATTTTGCTTTCCAAGATCAGTTTTGGGATATAATGATCCTCCCTAGTGTTTTTTAAAGGAAAAATCTGTTAAACTTTCCAAAAGGAAAATGGAATTGTTGCACTACAAGACTATATTAATAAAATGGAAACAAATGTACAGTTTTTAAACATGAGGATCTGAGTTCAGAGTTTAGAATTTGAGGAAACCTGAAGATAATCTTGAGTTTTGAAATCCTGATTATGTGTATTTAATTTCATTTAATTGCTTACCCCATCCATGTTTAAGTGGTTAAAATGTGTACACTTTATTCATGTTTTCAGCATTAAGATACTATTTTTTCCTATACAGTAAAACATACTAAAAATATTTATAGGCAAGATATAGTTTATTGCTCTCTCACGCTCATCACCAATATGGTTCACACCACAAATATCTTCTGCTCTCATCCTGTACAATTATATCTGCTGCAAAGTTAACAGATATTTTGAGGAGGAACAGGTTCTTCCTTTCCTTTTCTTTCTTTCTGTATCCCACCACAATACTACATTCTTTATTTTCTTTATAAACTCTTAGGTTGGATTTCACTTCTGACACCTTTGTTGTTGTTTCTGCCTGTCACTTAAAATACATAGTGATTTTGAATTTTTATTTTATTTTTTATTTTTTTTTGGTTACAGATTTAGCTATATACAGAAACCAAATGCTTCCTGGCTGCACTCTTTTTTCCTCTAGTGTCCAACCTTTGTCTTATGTCCAACCTTCTTGAGCTTTGCTGTTGAGCTTTGTGCTGATGTTCTCTTTAAAATGATATGATGATCTTGCTAAAATTAAGCATCTAAGTCTCATTATACTTTCATGGGAGCCATGGAACTAATTCTGTTAACAGCAGAGGCTTACACTGTGGTAGCCCAAGAAAGAAATGAAGACTTATTTGTGTCGGGAGCTGTACAAATGCATAGAAGGGAGAACCTTGCCTTTTATGCACCTGGTGTTTTGAACTGTACCTCTTACCTTTTTTTGCCTGGTGCCAGAAGATATGTGATGAAGGTGCCAGGGGAGCCTCCCTTGGGGAGTGCATTCCACAAGTGGGGAGCCACTGCAGAAAAGGCCTATTTTCATGTTGCCACCCTTTGGACCTCTCATGGAGGAGGCATACAAAGATGTGCCTCAGATGATGATTGCAGGCTTCAGATTGGTTCAAATGGGGAGAGTTGGTGCTTGAGGTCTTGAGTTGTTTAAGGCTTTATAGGTAAAAAACAGCACTTTGAATGGGGCCTGGAAACAAACCGGCAGCCAGGATCCATGTAATATGCTCAAACCATCTTTCCCCAGTGAGCAACCTAGCTGTCGGATTTTGCACAGGCAATGGCAGTGCCTTCCACAGCACATGAAGGCAACTTGCTAGCTTAGTGGGTGCAGGACAGGCTTTGTAGCATAGGTTGCTCTGTCGGTTCCCTTTCCCTCAGTGTCTGCTGCCTGAGGCAACCTCCTTACTCAGCCTAATGGTAGAGCCAGTCATGTTGCCAGGTGGAACATGATTAAATTAGTTGGGACTTGGCATTTTTAATGAATTGAAAGAGCCATCTCAGGCAGCAGATCCCAGCTTTCCTGTCTCCATATCTGTGTGCAGCCGTTAGGTGCAGAAAATGTCCGGTACTGGAATTAACACAGAAACAGGGCTGAGGGGAGGGGAGAAGTCAAATAGAGCTCATATACTTTGTTTTTGATGTACATTCATTGATGTGTATGGTGATATGACTGACACACACCACCAAATTTGTAGTGTGCAGGTGTAGCTTCAAAATATTCAGTTTGAATTTGGCAGGGGCTTACAACTTTTACCCACACCCACATTGCCACACCACAAAGTAGAACTGAAAGTATGTTAGCAAGTGTGGACCAGGGCTGTGCAATGTCTGATTTTCAACACTGTAATATATCAGCAGTTAAAACATCACAATATTATGATATATTGCCATTGGAAATTGGGTGTTCGGATGAGGGAAGGAGCAGCCGCAGAGATCACACAGGTGGGGGGAATGGAGGTTGGGCATGTGGGTGGGCGAAGGAGTGTGGAAATCAGGTTAGGGGGGCCACAGAGGGGCCCACTCCTCTCCTCCTCTGTGCCTCTTCCCATGTTGGGAAGGCAAAGTCCTTCCACTCCTCCCTAGACAGAAAACGGGAGAAGGAAGAAGCAGCCCAACCGCAATTCCTCTTGGGGTGGAGAGTTGGAAAGTGGAGGAGTGAGCCACTGAAGCAGCCGCCTCTGCTTTCCTTCCCACAGGATGGGAAGGGCGGCTGGCTGAGGGTGAGCCACCGTGAATTGGCCGGAGAGGAAAGTCAGGGAGCAGGACATTACAGTGATGGGGAGGCTGGGAGCTGGGAGTGGGATGGCTCTGCTATTGGAGGTGCAGTTGCGCGGTTGTGGGGAAAGGGGGTGTACAGTTGCTTCACAAACCCAGGCCAAGATGTCCTACATCCCCAATCCCATCCTTCCTGGTTGGTTGTGTTCAGAAGTGCTAATTTTGGCCTGGGTGTCCATGTGCTCTCCCTCCCTCCCTTGTGGAGGGTGCTTAGGGTAAGTAAACCTAATTGTTTCATTTGGAACCGAACTCTTGCGAGGACTAAGCAGGCAGGCTTCCTGCCTCTAGGGTGTCCCAGGGAAGATACTGAACACGCTCTTCACTCTTCTTCCTTGTTCGAATGTGTTTGTTCTGCTTGTGCCATTGATTCTGCAATGACGACGAGAACAGTTTGGGAAGGAAAGAGAGACTCTTTTTAAAAAAAATAATAAAAAAAGAAACTGGGACGTTATCTAGTCCTGACGTTAAGTAAACTTGAAAGGAACAACGCTGGTTAAGGAATCCTTACCTTGGCTAACCCTCACGGCCTCCCACTTCTTTGTATCTCAAAGGAATTGAATCAATGAGATCCGACTGCTTGTCTGAATAGCAGCCACCTCAGTGTGATAAGAGCTTTCCATTTGAACAGTAGCCCCCCACCCCTCACCGCTTTAGGCTTCGCTGGTTTAATACTTCAGGGGGTATTGGTGAATGAGGGAGAGCTTGGCATGTGTGACAATGTTTCTCAAGAGTGGAGCTGGACCACCAGTGGTCACTTTCAGGTGGGCCTCAGGGCTATACCCCACCCACCCCGGCTCTGCCTCCTGGCTTGCCAGCCCAACCCACCTACCAAGCTAGAGCCTTTTGGTTAGACCAGCTCCAGAAGGAAAGGAGGGCACCCTCTTCTAAGGGAAAAGGGCCTGGAAAGAGATAAAATGTTAGCATTTCCTGTCTTTATTACAGGGAATAGAAAGGAGAGGGATAATAGAAAGGAAAGGAAAGCTGTTATAGGAAGAAGTAGTCAATGTAAAAGGACCAGGGAGGAAGGATGCATTTTTCTTAGGGTTGTGTCTGTGTTCAATCGGAGTGTGAAAAAACTGGTGAAGAAATCCATAGTTCTTACATCATTTGGTTAAAAACACTTTGAGATGGTTAAAACATTTTGAGAGGCATGCAGGAAGATTTTTTATTTTTTTTTAAAGAGCCTTCACGTAGGGCCTCTGGGCTAAACAATTTCTGAATAAAATGAGGGTGATTCATAATACAGGGAACTCTCCATTTGTGCAGGGCTTGCATTTTGACACAGCATATGTATCGACGGGGTGAGCCTTAGCCCGTCCCCTTCCAGGGCCGAAAACTGTGTTCGCGTTGGTGGTCATGTGCATGCGAACACACACAATAGTTAGTATCCCCATAGCAAATGGCATCTTAAGGAAAGCTCAGCTATGGAACTCCTTGCCACAAGGAAAATGCTGCGGTTCATAATTTAGCAGTTTCAAAAAGTATATTATGTGTCAGTAGAAATTGCTGTCAATAATAAAAATTACCAGCAGATTGTGCCAAAATTTGCCTGCATTTCTAGCATTTTGTGACTTGATTTGGCCTCTTTAATTTTCAGCTGTCTCAAATGAGCTCTTTTAGTAAAAGGTTTGGTAGGCCCTGCTCTGTGATATTTTCTTTTTTCTTTCAATAAAGAAGAAAGAGTTGGAATCTTGGATCCCAAGGGTCATCTATCCCAACCCCCCACAACTCAGGAATCTCAACTAAAGCATCCATGACAGATGGCCATCCAACCTCTGCTTAAAACTGTCCAAGGACAGAGAGTCCCCCACCTCTCTTGGGAGTCCGTTCCACCAGAGGCATTGCGTGGTGTGTGCTGTAGGGGCTGTGTCTCCGGACGCAGATTTTGGAGGGGGCATGAAATAGGTGTGCCAATGCAGGTGGCCCAGCCCTCCTCCCTGGCATTGGAGGAACCAACACCCATGGAGAGGAGTGCCGGGCCACTCCAGCGGTGTGAGTGATGAGGACTGGAGTGCCATGACCAGTTTCTTCGGCCATGCACTGCCATCCCAGTGTGCATACACCCCCCTCATGCCTTCCCTCCCACACTGGGCACTGGAATTCCCATTCTTCTGCTGCATACCACTGTCAAACAGCTCTTGCCATCCTAAAGTTCTTCCTGATGTTTAGTCAGAATCTCCTTTCTTGTAACTTGAAGCCAGGAGAAAACAAACTTTCTCCCTCTTCTATGTGACAGCTGTTTAGATAACTTGGGGGGAGGGTGCTTTTCATTGGTGAGGTTGGAGGCAGATTCATGGAGCTTTTAAGAAATCTTTTCACATGCCCAATGAACATGTGTGGATTTTGTGCAAGGGAGAGGGGTTTCCTGCTAGCCAGTTTGGAAAATAAAAATATAGATCTCACCCTTTTTAGTCTTGCATGTCAGGGTTTTGTTCCCTGCATTTCCGTGTGTAACATGTAGTTCCACTCCTGATCTAGCTTCTGTTGACTAGTGTCTAGATAGCCTGACACTGCTTTCCACAAACTGGCATAGCTTTAGTTCTAGACATTCCGGCTGGGAGTTGGCAGCCTTTGTGTCTGGCTTGCCAGAGCTCCTGCTTTCTGCCATTAGATCTATGTTGCCCTGCAACCTTTGCCTATGGATTGCACCCATCTCTGCTTGGGGTCCAGACAGCCCCCCCCCAACTTCAACAGATGGTTATTTTTAGGAAGGGAGGAGGATTTAGAGAGTCAACCAGAGCCAGGGCCAAATTGCACCAGCACCTTGAATTAATTATGATTTTAACTGACTTCACAAATTAATAAATTATCAACAAATAAACTCCAAAAATGCCCATCAGGGGAAAAATGCCTCCATTGTCTCACTGCTTCCATGGCTCCTAATTCCTCTCCCCACCCATTACTGGTCTCACAACTGAAAGCTTTAATTTATTCAGCATACAATCTCTTTACTCCACTGCTTTCTGTAATTTATACCTTATACTGCCTGCTGTCTCGAATTATTTAACTCCGTAAGGCATTTAGTGAGAGACTGGGTACAAAATCGCTATGCAGAATAAGGCTTGGTTAGACAGTCTGCCTTTCACATTATTAGCTGGATTTTAAAATATGGCCCTAATCAGATACTCCCAAAGGAACAGACGACAAGAAGAATTACACACCAAGGGCCAGTTTGCACAGTTATTTGCTTCTCCACGCGAATAGCCTGTTCCCAGTCACGTGTGTGCAGAGGACCTCATGGAGAAACAGAAGCATAAACTTGGATTTACATGGTTATAAGGCAGATCAGTTTCTGTGACCATGGCAGTTACAAAGAATGCTGCTGTGATCATGGAAATTGTTGCAGGACACAAATAGTTCAGTTCACACTTATGTTTCTTCCTATAATCATGGGCCTGTGTATGTTCAAGCATGTTCCATGTTGTGATGCGTCTGCTCACATTGACTAAGAAGTGCTCATATAGACTGAATGTGCTGACCTGGGCATACTGGTCTGTAATCCTTAGCAGTTGCCAGTCACCAATCTGCAACCACTACAAGAAGTGTGCAGGGATGTTGGGGACATTCAGATGTAGCTCCGCTGTGAAGCAAGATTACATGGCCATCTCTAGTTGGTGGTAAGTTTTGGATGCTATGAATAGCAGCAGACATGTAGACCAGGGGTCAGCAAACTTTTTCAGCAGGGAGCCGGTCCACTGTCCCTCAGACCTTGTGGGGGGCCAGACTATATTTTGAAAAATAGTAATAAATGAACGAATTCCTATGCTCCACAAATAACCCAGAGATGCATTTTAAATAAACACACATTCTACTCATGTAAAAACATGCTGATTCCCAGACCACCCGTGGGCTGGATTTAAAAGGCGATTGGGCTGGATCTGGCCCGCGGGCCTTAGTTTGCCTACCCATGGTGTAAACTGAAGGTTTGACTCACAGAGTGCAATCCACTTGCACATTATTGCACATTTTCTTGCACTTTCCTCATTGAAATGAGTAGTAGCTGCAAGATAATAGGTTCTTGCAAGAAAGTTTTAGAAACAGAGTTTATTTCAGTATGATGGTTTGAGCAATTAGCAGAGATAGGTTTGCTGGGAAATCTTAATTATTGGGAGGGAGTGGTGTAAATTTGCAGGACTGCAGCATGTTCTGAGAAATTGATTTCATGTTGACATCATTTGCACTGGTTTCATTGTGGCCACTATGTTGGTTTGATACATCTAAATGATTAAAAAAAGAGGATGAAGGTAGGGTGGGTGAGACACAGGGAAGGAGAGACAGAAGGGTGCTTGTGTATTTGTCTTGTGCTTTTCATTCTTGCAGGGTGGTTTGGGGATCCAACCCTGGAGCTGACATTTGGCTTCTGCTAATTTCTTGCCCATACTCTTATTCTATGGATTCTTGATCAAATACCCCGCTTGAGGCATCCGGGGAGGATTAAGAATGGGTGTATCTACCAAAGCTTTCTCCTCTCCCTTCCCCAGCTGCTTCTTGCTATTTGCAGAGCCTGTTTTTCAATGTTGCTCAACATTTCCCGAGGTGTCTGGAATTTGCTTTCTGCCTATTTGGGCCTTCCTCTAACATTTGCACACCTTGAGTGCCTTAAGCTTTGCACACAGGACAACATTGTGAAGCCCCACAGCTTTCCCCTACCTCCTCAGCTTAGTGACACGATGCAAGGAACAAGCTCAGTTCCTTGTGCAAGTAGAGGACCCTCTTCGTTACCTGAAAGATTTCATAGAATAGAATGGTACCACAAGGTTGGAAGGGACAGCAAGGTTCATCTAGTCCAGCCCCTTGCAATGCAGGAATCTTTCACCCAATGTGGGCTCGAACCCACAACCCTAAGATTAAGAGTCTCATTCTCTGCCAACTGAGCTATCCCAGAAGGTTTCAAAAATGGCATGAACAGGCATCCACTGGGGATGGAATTGTATGAAGAATATTCTATTTGCAGGCAGGAGGTTGACTTGATAGATTCATGCCATCTTAAGTTTAGTCTCTTATTTTCCCTCTTTGGTTCGGTGGTGCTCATCATAAGGTGTGTGTGTGTTGTGTGGGGTGCACGTTAGAGTGGAGAGCCAAAAGATTTCATTCTGAACTTAACGTGAGATAACTTTGAACATTCAATTGCTAACACAGTTTATTGGATTTTAATACTTGATTGTAGAATATCACATTACCTATTTTGTGTCTCAGTATCCATGACCATGTGACAGTTTTCTGTGGTCCCTGTTTGGTACTATAGGGTACCGTGCAGAGCTGGGAGCATGAATTAGTCCCTGGACTAAGCAGGTATCATTTTCCTGGAATCTTTCTATGCTGATTAGGAAAGAAGGCTGCCAGTCTGACTGTCCAAACCACAAAGGGACTGGTTAGTCAAGCCGAAGCACATTTCCATGTCTGCAGCACAGATTTCGTCTGTTGAAGCCACCCATGAATGTGATTTCTGCAAAACGGAGACTTTTACTTCCTGGGACCAACCAGGCAACAAGAGTTTTTCTTAAGCTGTCCTTGTAGGCAAATCTAAAAGTGCTGCTGACTGCCTACTGAGGCTAATTTTTAAAACAGAAAATTTAAGCAAGTGTTAGCTGTAGGTCCCCATTGAGAGTGTACATGGAAACACTGAGCCAAACAGCTTTTGAATCTGCCAAGACCTATTTGCAACTTTGTACACCCTTTGCTGTAGCCAAAAGCATTGCTCTATATACAGAATAGGGACCTCCTTCCGGCCCCTGGCCTATTCTAGGCTTCAGTAAGGAGATACATAAACATACAGCCTGTGGGTCTCAAATTCAGAGCATGCCACAATAATGTAGGTAGTTCTAAGGTGCTCAGCTCAATATTTTATTTCTGAATCTGCAGCATTAGCTACTTTTACATATCACTAGCATCTGTGTTTGAGAGTGGGGATATTTAGAGGTTCTAGCTCTGTACCTCCTTGATCAAGGTTTGTGGTGGTGGTGAGGCATTCCTGTGGAATGTTATCAGAATGTACTGTCAGTTCTAAGAGCCTGCATTTTCCTTCTGGAAAGGAACCTGCTAGCATAGCCAGAGCAAAGTTTGCTCTGGTGTATTCTGGGAAGGATATGTCATTTGCCATGTCTTGAACCCAGTGATCCAGACTTGCCAGACCTTTCTGGAAGAAGGAACAAAAAAGAGGCATATTAGACAACGAAAACTTTGACTGTAAGGGACAAATCTGGACTACTTTGTTTTAAAAAGCTAAACAATCTCATTGGAAGAAGATAATTTAGTGCATGCTTCTAGCTAATGACCTTAATTGGCCATTATCACAAATTTTGGCCTTCTCTCTTCCCTTCTCCCTTGTATTCCTGCTTCCTTTTCGTTTACTGTTTTCAAAACATCTCTGCATCCAACAGCAACAACCTCCCTCCCAGAAATGCCTGTCCCAAGATTCAGGTTACTAGCTCTTCACACTTGTTCACTTTCTAAACCTCTTTTCCCGTTTCCTGCTTTCTTGCCATTCCTTGGTGTTGGTAGGAAAGCAACAACAACAACAACAACAACAACAACAACAACATACTAGCTTTCCTCTCCCTGTTGTGTGTGTGTGTGTGTGTGTGTGTAGTTGAAGCAGGGGTTGGAGGGCAAGGTTAAGGCATGAGACTGAACTGGCTAAGAGTTTTTAAAAAAAATGGGGATCAGGCATTGCTTCTTCATCCCAGAAGCCGAGGACTAGGCCAGTCTACAGTCCAAGGCTTCAACATCCAGCTTATGTTTTTTGCTATCCACGCTTTTGCATATATCTCCCCACTGCTTTCAAGTTCTGGATAACTTGAAAGCTCATGTGCCGTTTTGCTGGTTTCTACTGTTTTCATGATTTATCCTGAAACAAGCAGAAAACAAAAACAAAACTTAACCTGCTTGCGTTTTGTGGTTGGGGCTAAACAGTGTGTGAAATCTGTGAAACCGAGGAGAAGACCAGTCATTTTAGTTAGTCCTAGTAAAGGTCTGGCCGGTCCAACTGTGGATTTTGTCATTTTAAAAATAAAAAGAATTCCTCTTTGGGTTTTGCAAAATGCACTCCCTTCTGGCTGGCCCCTAGTTCTGCTGCTGATGGATTTGTTTGAGAAAAGAGCTGTGCTGGCATCCGCCTTTACTGACCGTGCCCCCCTGGGAAGGCAGCTCTTATTGGAGCATGGTACTTCGAGGGGCTGCTGTTGTGCTGAAGGGGCTGGAGAAGGACCCCTCCCCTCCTGATCTCTCTCTCTCTCTCTCTCTCTCTCTCTGTTTCTGGAAAGCTGCGCCTGGTGTGTTCACCCTGTTCTCTTTCCTTCCCAACAGAGTTCATTGAAAGTTCGTCTCTAACCAACGAACAAAGTGGCTCAGAACTTTTCCTGACTTCTTACCCTTTGTCCCCATCATTCCATTTAAGACAGGAATCCAACACTACCAGGGGGTGGCAGACGGGGCATGGTTTTTGCATGAAATTATACCCCCTAAAAAGAACATAGCAGCACACTTTAAAAAAAATAAAAATACTGATCGGCACACACTACCCAACACCCTCATTCTGAAACTGTAGTGTGAAGGGTGGGATGGTTTTGCAAGTTTTCAAAATGTTAAGATGGAAGAGATTTTAAGGTTGGAGCCGGAACTGAATACTACCTGGGAACTTCAGTTGGCAATGAAGTTTGTTTATATGATGATTTATCTTGAAGCAACCAAAGAAACTTAACTTGTTTATGTGGATGGGGTTAAATAGAGGGTGAAGTCTGTTGAAACTGAGTAAGATTCCCTGGATAATTGAGAGGCTTGTGATTTTCATCTTTCGGCAAGTAGTTTGAAATTGTGTAAAGAAAACCAATCAAACACTGCATGAAACCACGATGTTGGCAGTTCATAGTAAATGCATACTTGTTAGGGGAATCTGTTGGGGTGGATTCAGGGCTAATGGGGCAGGGGAGCAGATACTTGTTTTTATCTGTAAGCTCCCTTAATTCCAGTCAGGGGAAAGATTGGATATAAATAAAAATATAATAATATATAACAAACAAACAAATAGCTATCTAGCAGTCAAACCTCTGTTACCACAGTCTGTTCTAAGCACCTGACTGCTGGAAAAAGCAGAGAGTAATCATATGAAAGACAAGCACTACTTTGAATTATTTGTCTTCTACTAGAGCCCAGGTACAGTTTAACTAGCATGGCTGCCACATTCTCCAAATTTCCAAAGTACATCCAAAATACAGATGTAGCAATTAATGTCTGCTTATACTGTATAGCCAAGTAAAATCCTGCTCATCTACAGCATCTGGTGCAAGGTTTCTATTGTTCACTCTTTGGAGGAAAATGGTGGTGATATCCTTATTGATACAGAGATCTCTTTCAAGACATCCAAGCAATGACATAGGCCTCCGTTTGTTCATAAGTATGGGTATGGACAACGGTAGTCTTCTGACTCCTAAATATGCCCTTGTGTTGTATTGCTGTAACTATATCTGCAAGCCATTATTCACTTACCTAAATGTCCCTTCTCAGCCACCACTTTGCTCTTCACCAAAAGTTTTAAAACTTCCATAAATTAGGGTCTGCAATATTGCTTCAACGTGCTTTTAATAATGTGAAAAGACACACACTGATACCTTGATCCATAAGGGCTAGAGTCCCCATTTCCTTAAGCATCTTCCTACAGTTGCAATCACCATGGCCTGATTTATATGTGGTGGAAACCACTGAAGAGCACTTGCCTACGTGGTTAGCACACTTTGAAAATGTTACTTTCAATTTGAAATATTGGGATAAAGTGGGGTGGGAAGAACCACAGAGAGTTGAGGTGTAGTGAATAAGTGGGGAGAGCTAGGTTCAGATTTCCGTGTTGCTAGGGCTGAGTGCTCTTGGGCCAATCAGCATCTATCAAAAGGCCTTTGCATTGTTGGGCACCTGTCAAAATTTACACCTCTGTAGTTCAGGGTGGTGGGTAGAGACTGATACCAACCCCCTGGCCTTGGTGTTTTTCATACTTCCTACAGTTGCCTGTTCATCTATGCTCTCCAACTAAGCAAACAGTGAAAGGAGCAAAGAGCACTCTCTTAGTCCACACACCCTCATTCATAGAATTGTAGAGTTGGAAGGGATCCCTAGGATCATCTAGTCAGCCCCTTGCAATGCAGGAATCTCAACTAAAGCATCCATGACAGATGGGCATCCAACCATCATGTATGTCCTCTTCCTCACCCCCCCCCCCCAATGCTGTGATAGGTTGCATCTTCCTTAGGTGGCATATTTTGCCTTGCTTGTCTGACAGACTTGTCCATTTACATAACCCTTCTCCCTCATTTTAAATGAGGATCAAATAAGTGGCAATGTTTCTTGTTTTCCATCTGTAAATCTGCCCCTGCTTTCTTACTTTCTGCAGATTCCACACCCACCCACCCAGCACACACATGCTGCTTCAAACGTGAGATGTACTTTCTGCCAACATTTCACCTCTAGCAGATAACTTGCTGACTGGAATACTGAGTGCCTTGGAGCTAAATATCAAACACTTTCCCATCTGCCACAGTTGTGGGCAAGGGGACCGAGAGGTTTGGGACAGACTGATTTGATGGTTTTAAAATAACTCTATGGGCATTTATATACAGTGTGGCTCAATACTTAAGCATTGCTTCCTGTCTCTTAATCTGTCTCTTGTAGTTCTCTTTGATATTTGAGGGAGTTTTGATGTCCCCACTGTGGAAGGATTTGTTGGCCTCCACAGTCACTTACAGACTTATTGTTAAAACCATGTAAATGGAAGACAATCTTACTCAGCTACGAGTGATCGCCAAAGAAGAAGAAGAAGAAGAAGGGGATCTAAAACAATGTCCATTATAATGGCTGTATTTTTAAAGCTGAATTTATTCTTGTTACTTTGTTATTGGCTTTTATTTGTGAATGGCCTTGGTTTTTCTTCTCAAAATGGTGTATATAAATTCTGATGGTGATGAGATGATTTAGCAGAAGTGCTGTGATTCTGCTGCTGCTTCCTTCTCCAGTAACGAATAGCTGGACACTATTCTAACATATTTAACTTCATGTGGATAGAAACCCATGTCAGGAATATATGGTTTCCACAAATAGTTTACGGTCCATTTGGAGCACTGGCTAATCTTATTGAGCCACATTGTTGCTCTGAAGCTAGCAAGGCCAGAGCTCAGGGATGATGGGAGTTGTAGTCCAACAACATCTGGGGACCCACAGGTTGAGAACTGCTGCTAGGAACTGAGAACATGCTCTCTTGCAGCTGCACATAGTGAAAGTCTCATAGTAGCGAGGTAGCTTCCTTTCAAGAAAGCATGTCTGCCTTTATTGATCTTCTCATTTAGAAACTCCTGACAAGCTTCCAAGGACGTTTGCTGACAAGTAATGGAACCGAAATTTGTATTTAATATGGATTGTTGTTGAACTTGTAATGCTTAACTGTATTATGAACTGAACAGAATTTCCCCCCAAAGTTCTTCTCTAGCTCATAATGTTAGCTGAGATTCTGCACATGTGCAGTGAAATTTCACCCTCATTTAAACACCTCACATACTTCTGGATATAGCGTTTGAGAGGCCATTGGATTTAGCCAAGCTATAATTCTAAGGGAACAATATGATAACATGTGCATGGTGTCAAATTGCAAGCAGAAGAGAACTCTGAGAGAACAGATGTGCCCCCCCCACCCCAATTAATCTACCAATAAAGCTAGTAAAAATTAAACCAATTGTGCATCAGGCCAATGGGAAGTTGGCCCATTACTATTGCAAACCTTGTGCCAAACACCCCAAATGATAAAATGCCACAATGCAACTAGAAATATTAACTACTGCTGTTACTACTGCTGCTGCTGCTGCTATGACAGCAGTTAACAAATTCCTGTGTGGAAGACTGGTATGGATGTACTAACTATCAGAGCTAAGGGAAATTGGAATAGTAATGGTAGAATAGCTGTAGTGTGAACAGGACTGATCAAGTATTGTTCAATCTTTCCTTTAGGGAGGTTGTCAGGTGAGTCTTCTCCATTATCTATTTTTGTTGCTTCAGAGCTCCTGAATTATTTCTTTGTGCATTGCTCCCCATTCAAGCCAGTTTATCTCCCATTTTTCACTGCAACACTAGGTAAACCTTTGCCTGCTGTTTTTACAGCGTTCCCATCTACAGGCTTATGCACAAACTTTTAATTCTGACTCCTTCTTGGGGTGGGGTTAATAGTTCAAACTCATCATTTTTCTTTGGGGTTGAAGTTGTACAAAAGCAGCCCGCTGTGAGATTGTTCTGGCGTCTTGGCCCTTGGCAGTTTGGGGGAGTAGGGCAAACAGAAGAAACAGAATCTGAAACTCTCTAGGGAAACTTGGGAAGGGTCTTATAGGCAGTAGGCTGACCTGAGAAGTCAGAGGAAGCCTGGTTTTTCATCCAAATTGCATTCCAGTGCAACCCAAATAGCTTACCTTTTTGGGACCTTGTGAGTGGGAATGTCTGTTTCTTTAGAAAGGACAGCTAGAGCCTTTGTAAAATTTTTGTCATATCTTAACGTATTATAAATAACATCTGATGGGAAGAATGGCCAGCTTAAACCACACAATGCTTTTTTATTGTAGAAATTACATAGCAAGGAACATCTTGGATGATTCCTGTAATTAGCCCACTCTTTGCATAAAAACTATCTGTAGTGAAGAGAGACTCTAATGAGAAACATCCTTGTACTTCCATATTAGTATTAATGGGACATATACTTGAGCACTGATGGAACCAATACAGAACTAGGAGGATTTTATTTTTCAGTTTTGGACACTTGCTGAATTGCACTCTAAATTTGTAATGTGAATTGTCAGGTTAATTAAAACTTTCTTAACAAGACTGATAAGAGTTGGTTCAGACAAGGAAGAAACACTGTATTAATAGATTACGGCAACTTACGCTGCAATCCAATGTGAGTTTCTTCAGGGGAAGACAGACACTTTTTTTTAAAAAGCACAATGGGGACTCTTGGAAGCACCCTCATGGCTTTAAGCCAAACTGTGCCTTTCAGCTCCAGCTCTGGGGGAAATGGTTTTGTAAATGTGAAGCACTAGCTGGATCAGTGCTGATATGCTGGGCCTATATGTTGTCATCCAAAATCAACTCCATCCCCCAATTTCTGTAGCACTTTTTATAAAGCTCCCCCCAAATTATTATTAAAATGAATAAATTATTATTTATTATTAAAATGAGAAAGGGATAAACAAATGCATTAACATTATTTTGGAACTTAGCTTAATAAAAGCACAGCCTGAAGCATGGGGGAAGGCTATTGGCTGGGCCAAAATTTGATTTTCTAGTATGCATGCAATTTCATTTGTGAAACTGGGAAGAAGTTGGGCCAATCTTACAGCCAAGGGACTTGCTGTTGGCTTTCTTTTTATGTTACGCCTATCTTCACTCTTCAGTACTGAGCTGACATAGAGGCTAAGGTTATGCTGATGGGTAAGTTGGTGCATCTTTATTTTTAAGTTTTGCATAGTGTATTTTTAGAAGGACATCTCCTTTTAAAAAATCAATTCCTTAAGAATACTAGATGACTGAAATCTTCCCAGTTTGTTTCACCATCTTGCTTGTTTGAACTTTTAACAGTGGATTGGAAAACATACTGCCTGCACATCCTTTGCCCTTCATTGTCAGCTGTTCCTCAGCCTCCACATCTGTCTGCTTCTCCTTCTGCTTTTAGGAGTGCTACCCAAAGGAGAGTGCACTCACTTGGGCCCTCAGGCCAGGCCCCAGGCCTCCCACCAGCCTTGATCCTCCTTTGTACTCTCCTCCTTGCTCAGTGCTTGGGTAATTGTCGCCTCTTGTCGGCTAATGATTATAAATTAGTAGCTGAGTGTATAAAAAGTTAATGAAGTTCTTGTGAGTGGAACCATTATGAGTTCCCAGGACGGCACGTAAAGGTTGGCTGCTCCAGTAAAAGAAGCCAGTTGAAGTTTGGCCTTTCAAGGTATAGAGTTTCAGCTTCTCTTGTTCTGGATTTCCTGGAGGAAGCCAAGCCTGCAGAACTCCAGCGAGTTTGGAGCAATGTGATGCCTGCTAGTTTTTGCTGCTGAAAGAGATGCCTGAAACGAGACCTGTGCCTTGCCCCTCCTCAGTGAAATTAAATTAAGTTAACAAAGCAATGAATAATAGGAAAATGGGCTTTGTTTCTAAAGTATTGAAATAACAAAATGAATGACAGTGGAAAACTATACACTTTGTTAAGTCAGTTACTACAGTGAAGGCATGGATATTACAGCATTTTGCTTTTGTGAATTGCTTGTAAGTTTTTACAGGGCTCTGCCTCCTCCCTCTCCCCCCCTCCCCTACCCATGCTTGTATGCACACTGATGGCTCATCAGGGTAAGGCTGGAATGCTTCAGTACCAGGGTGCCATGTGAAGGTGCCGATCTGTATAGAGCCTGCATTATCCCATGGACTTGGTACATGTTTCTGTAAAAAATAATAATACATACACAATATGCTTGTACATGGTTTTTGGTCTCTGAATTCATAAAGGTATTAGAAAGAACACACATTAAAACTATCAAATGGAAGAATGAAACCTCAGTTTCTTTAATTCCAATTTCCTTCTCCTTGCTGTACCCCAGCAAGGAGCCATTTCCTCTCCCTCAAGAAATTTTTGATGCATTACTTTCATGACTTCTTGCCTCCCTGCTTTTGGTGCAGTGTTCTTCGTACCTCTCTCTCCTCCTGCAGCACCAGTGAGCATGTGTGAAGTAACTGGAGCAGGATTGGAAGCAAAGTGCCAATTGTTTCAGCAGCATCCACTGGCATGTTCACACCACTATTCTTTATTTTAACTACGTTTTATATGATGGGCAAACTATCATGGTTGAGCTTCTTAAACCACTATGGATTGAAATAGAAGTCTTTTCTTTTACCAGTATAGGTTTTCCAGGACCTTACTTGAGAGATGATGCTTGCACCTTTAAATTACATGAACCGTTGAGCAAAACTGCAGCAGGTCACAGTGCCTTCCTTCACTTCTGCTCATCCTTCTACCTCACTTGCTGTGCTTAACAATATTCTAATTTTGCCCCACAGCAGCCTTGATGATGGGGAAGCCATAGCTGTCTCCACCCTGCCTCAGTGTTTTGGAGTATTTTAAAGCATAGTGGGAACCGACTGCAAAGTGAAGTGACTGTAAAGGTTGCTTCCTTTTAATCTGTGTGTATTGTATAAACTTATATTTCTTCTTTTTAAGCAAGGTACCAGTCCTTATGGATTCTTGTTAACATATGGAAAATGCCAGGGAGACTTGGGAAGGGCTTCTCTCATTCAGGGGCCACAATGTTTTACTTGGCCGCTTCCTTGTTTACCTTGATGTAGAGCAATAGCTAAAGAAGCTGAAAACCAAGACCAAATAAACCAAATGAAGACAACCTAAGAGATATATATAAGCCTTTTTCTCAATTTGCCTTTAGTCTGCTCTCTTTTTAATTCACTTCTCCCATTATTCCCCTCCTTCAAATCCTTTCTTTCCTTTCTGTCAAATAAACCATTTTTCTTTCCTCCCTGCACTGCCCATTACCTTTATTCCTCAATTTACCTTATTTTTGTAATTGTATCCATGTATTCTTTTGTAATTGTAACCAAGTATTGTTGTTTTTTATAATCGTATCCAGGTAATTTTAAATTGTATCTAGTTTTGTTTTTGTTTTTTCTCTTGTTATTGTGTCTTTACTCCTTGCAAATGTGAATCCTTACTGTGACCCTCATGCAATCGCTACATTTGGCACTTTGGCAAATGGCATTGACCCCTTTGTATCCTTGTGCCTTATCAGTGTTTGTTCAATTTCTCAATGATTGCAACTACTTTTAGGAGTATAAGAAATGGAACCAATGTATTCAAATTGCATCACTTTATTGTAACGATGAAAGTATAAATGTTATTTTTAGCCTCAGCCTAATCACTTCCACTCAGCTCCGCTTCCTTCTTTCGTAAAGTGCTAGACAACGAGATCCATCTCATTTGCCATCCTTTCCTGGATGTCTAGGCATGACCTTACTTATGTAGATAGGATTTGCACCCTACTTTGTATCTTGCACCCGAACCTCCCTTTTGCACCCTGCACCCATGTACCTTTCCCTTGTAAATTGACGAACCTCTGATGAAAAAGACCACCCACAATTGCGACTGTATAAAATTCTGGACTTGCTTTCGGATGGGGTTCCTCATACCTTTTGTCACCTTTGCATTGGGAACCCGGTTGCAACCGAATAAAGGATCTTTGCTCTTAAAAAGCCGCTTGCTTCTTTCTCTCCTTGGTTGGACATCACCCGTCTTCTTCAACCGTAGCAGAGCCTTTTGGGGCTTCGAACCCAAATTCTAAGTGTTTTGCATCAACCTCACGTTTATGCTTTTGTGCATGTGAGTGATTCTGCTAATATAGAATCCTGTCTATAAGAACCCTTCTGTTATTATTCTATTTGGGAGAATCTGAAACTCAAAAACAAAATATTGCCTTTATTAATTAACACAGTTCTAGTATATGTGTACAGTATATACTTGAGTATAAGCTGACCCAAATATAAGCAGAGGCACCTCATTTTACCACAAAAAACTGGGGAAACTTATTGACTCTAGTATAAGCCGGTTCACCACACCACAAACCTGGTGGTGGTGGCAGCGGTGGAGGAAGAACAAGCAGCCCGAAAGGACCCTCACTCGAGTATAAGTCGAGGGGCGCTTTTTCAGCATAAAAAATGTGCTGAAAAAGACGACTTATACTCGCGTATATACGGTAAGTTGCTCAGCTGCTACTGAGCACAGTAGCAGATAGGGGCGTGGCATGGTGGGATTTACCTCACCTCCTGGCTGCTTACTGGGAGGGTTGTTGGTGCTGTGCAAACACACAGCTGGGTACACCTTATTGGCTCGGGAGGTGTGTTTGCACAGCACAGTTCTCCCCACCATCATGGCCCTCCCACTCTTCCTCCTGGTAAGCAGTAGTGGCTCAACTGCTGGGAGGTCAGGTGAGTATCGCTGTCCTACCGCACCGTCCACTGCTGCCTATCATAAGAGTTCAGTCTGGGCAGCTGCTTCTTTTTAAAATTAAATACCATATCACATTTTTAAAAATTGCAGAATTTAGAAGTCTTTTAATATTGATCACACATTGCTCTGGTAACCTTCCACCTTTGACTTTTCTGAGACTCCCAGATATGCAAAGAAGAGAGAAAAGGGTTATTTCACAGCCAAATCAAAGAGGGGAATTCCTGTGTGTGTGTGTGTAGTTAGATGAGAGAACTGAATTGTCTTGCTCAGGCCACATTACACTAGCCTGGCTGCTTCCTGTGTAGTTTAGGGAGCTTTTGTTGAAAGTGGGCTTGGCTATTTTTATTAAAACTCATATACCAGGGGTAGGGAACTGCTGGCCTTTAGACTGAAATTGGCCTGCCCAGCCACCTACCAAATTTACCTGTGGTAGTGTTGATTGTGGAACTATTAATGGCAGAGATGGCTTTTTGCTAAAGGAAAACACAAGACTGGGGCGGGGGGTTAGTACTGGGGTTGGTTTTTCTATATTGATGCTGGAGAAAAATTAACTAAGTCTAGTTGCACAGAGTCCAGCAGAGTACCGGTTTGGGTTTTTTGCAGAGACATGTCCAACAACCCTTACAATTACAAATACTAAATACCATGTGAAATACTACACACACACACACAAACAACACAAACACACACAAATACTATACTAAATATTGGTGAGCAATTTCATTTGTGTTGGGGCCGGAATGAGAGTGTCTGAGGGCATAGTTATGAATTCATTTGATTTTACATTAGTTTCTTGTCCAGTTAACGTAAGTGTATTTTGATCATCAAAAAAGCAAGCAAAAGCTCAGTTAATGGGTGTGGTGTAAGTTTGTGTGTGGAGTGGATATTGGATCTCCTAATAATGAATATAATATTGAACTTGCTTATGAATGTGATTTTTCAAAATTGCTAGCTGATTAGTTTTTAATGCAACTGCACTGGTTTCTGATAACCATAGCTTGAAAAATGCAGCTGTTGGCTTTGGCCCCACCTACTTTTGGCATGTAACCACCAGAGGGTCTGCCAGAAAAGGCTTCCCCACCTCTGACATGAATTCCTCCATCAGTTAACAGTGCCAACATTTTAATCTGGCCATTCCACACTGGGACAGTGTGAGTGTACAGCCTTGCCTCTGATATATTAACCAGAGCAGTGGCACTTCTGCAAAACCAGTACCTTGGCCAAATGCCAACTTCAATCTCCCCAATTTACTCTGTCAGATTCCCACTGCTGCTTTCAGGTGGTTCTCCTACAGTTGTTCTAGCAACATTGCACATAGTTACACACAGCTGTCTTGCTTCTTCCCAGAGGTGGCTACAGTTGGACTCATTTTAGTTGTGTGGCGAAGAGATGGTTATGTTTCTCCAGCCCATGGACTTAATAAGAATATGAGTTCAATTCCACAGTTACGAAGGAGGTTCTCACAATGTTTGTTCTGTGCTTTAGTAAATACAATGCAAGGATGATGGATAGAGAATCTGCCTTATATGCAGATGGTTCTAGGTTCAGTTCCTGGCATCTCCAGGTAGCTTTGAGGAAAACTCCTGCCTGAAACCCTGGAGACTCACTGCCAGCCAGTGTAGACAATGTTGAGCTAGATGGGCCAATAGTCTTACTTCCTTTGTTCCTGTGGGGAGGCCTTGCTCCCTGTTTCGCCAGAGAATAGTTTCTGCCAACAGTGGTATGTTTACTTGGCAGGACTCATCTACTAGGGGAAGTGCAAGGGCAAATTAGAAGCAATATGACATTAACTCACCTGAGTTGTTCTGAACTCTGAAGACACACTCTCAGGGCTAGCCCAAGACATTTTGTCACCAGAGGCAAACCACAAAATGGTACCCCCCCTCCCCACCAGGGACGAAGGGGTGAGTGAAGATCTACATCGGGAACAAGCGAGTGGAGTGCAGATCTACATGAAGAACAAAGGAAGGGGAAATCAAGTCAGCCTTATCCAAAGGTTGAAGTAGAAATCAGAGGCCATCACAGTGGGGGTGGGGGGAGAAGGGGCCTGCTCTGAATCATGATTGGTGGATGTAGAGCCCAGGAGCCCACCATTTCCTTCCCAGGGGTGGGAGGAGACCAGGAGTGCCTCCTGTTCACTGAGAAGCCACTGTGGAGGCGGCTTGGGAGGGCTTCCGAGGAGGCAGCAGATCTGGCCTCCAAAGAGCGCACCACGGCTGTCGCTGCAGCAGCGGTAGCAGCAGCAGGTGCTGCATTCCTTGGAGGCTGGATCTGCTGCCCCTGCGGATCCTGCCGCTGAAGGAGGTTGCTTTACCTTGCCTCATGGATGGGCCGGCCCTGAGCACTATTTTACAGTTCAGAAAGGGACAAAGAGAGTGCAGGCGAACATTTCCCCTGCACATTGTTTTTTCCTCAATCCACTCTTTAAAGCTTTTCTCCTAGCAGGAGTTGCTTTTGGTTGCAGAGTCAAGGGGCAGGGGGGAGATGAAAAAAGCATTTTCAGGAGGAAAAGAATGGGTAAGCTGGGCAAGGGATGGCTTCAGTTCCTTGCCACCAGCTCTGCTTTAAATTTCCACTCTGCCATGTTAGGATTTGGTGACATCCTGCTCCTGATTCCAGGGTCTTTTATTTTGCATAGGACTTCATTGGAAAGGAGGTGGTTTCTGACCTCAGGCCTGCACCTTTGTAATAGGGGCTGTTCGTTTTATTGCACTGCAAGCCTACCAGTGTGTCTCTCATGTCTGTGGATAATCTTGTTTCATGCTATATGAAAGGATATCTCCAGTTACCCATGGTAGGAAGTGGGGGAGTGCAGTTTAGGTACCATAGGCCCACTTAGCACAGTCCTGTAGCCACATGGTGTTACTTCCCTGTGATGCAACCCTACACAGCTGTGGTTTACTTGGAAATAATGCAACCAGGTGGGCAGAGCTGCTTGCAAAGACCTTCCTCACTCTTTTGTACTTGTCTCTTGCTAGGTAGCAAAAGCTCTTGCAATTGGTTCCACCCAAGAGTTTGCAATGTTTGCACAATGTCACTCTAGTTGGCTCTAAAAGTGCTAAGTAGTCTTATCAAACTGCTGTAGAAGTAGCAAAAAATGAGAAATTGAAGGGTTACAGTTAAATCCTTGAAACCCACATTCTCTCCACTATCAATTCATTCCATTTTCCCTGCGCCTAATTTTCTGTTAAGTGCAAGTATTTCAGGAATTTGTAAGGAATTATGATGGGGGAGGGGTGGAGGGAGTGATGTTGATGGAGAATGGGAGGTAGGGAAGACTCATCCAATACAAACCATCTGTTCTCCAGCTTCCAGAGCTGCAGCGTCTGGGATGAAGGCACTGATCTAAACCAGACGTCGTTTCAGACAATAAAACCATATTACATGTTAATGAGAGTGTACATCTCAGAAGAAAAGGTGTGAGGCTCACTGGGTGTTCTCACCCTCTTGGGCCAGGTATGGCTCCAAAGCCAATGCATTGTCACTTGTGGTCATCAGAGGGCTTTTACGGCCAGTTAGTGGGACCGACTGCTTTCTCTCTGGCCCTTATGTAGAAGAGATGTCCACAAGTTTTGTTTTAGTCTTAAAGAAGAAATCACAAATGACCACCGCTCAGTGGCTTTTAGCCTGATGCTTCCTTTGAAGTTTATGTAGGAATCTCTTACTCCCCAATAATTCATGGATTTGAAGACTAGGTGAGGTCGCCTTGACTTTTAGCATGAGAAATATTTTACTCCTGCTCTCCCAACATGTCTTAGGTTTGATCCATGATTTCTAAATGAACACGTTAAAAAATACAAAAGCTTGTTTGTTAGACCCATCGTTTGTAGTCATTCATGAATAACCTGAGCTGAAAACAGACCACTTGCTAAGCAGTTTTGTGAACTCTCTTCTGCCATGAATTTTCTGTGTAACTTTAGTCAGTGCTACGTGTGGCCTGGTTCACGTCATGCTAAGCCAAATCATAGCTAAACATGAACAGCCAGCATGTGGGGACATGGAGCAAAAATCATGATTGCTCCGCTCCTCCCCCAGTCCTGCCGCTGTTTTGTTACCCAGAGCTAAGCCAGGATTTGGCTTAGCGTTATTTGACCATGACTTTTGCTCTGTGCTTGCTCATTCATGCTTAGCACTACATGTGAACTGAGTCATTATCGCTCAGTCACCATGCCATCTGCAATATGAAATGATACTACTAACTTATATGACAGGGTTCTTGTAAGGATTTCATCAGGACAATGTATGTGAAACACTTTGGACACTGTACAGTGCAATATGAATAATAAGTAGCAGCATTAGATATTAGGTTGGGATTTGCAAGGGCCATGTGTGCCTCGATCTGGGTTACAAGAAACAGGTTTAATAGGGACCACACTGGGCCACTTAGCTATTCTCCCTCCCCTGTACTTTTCCATTTAACATTTTGAACATAACTCTGCCCATTTTAGTACAAAGAAACAAATTGCTTACCTTTATAGAAGTTTAAACCTCTCTGCTACTCCCAACACTTGCCTTCTCTTTTAATGGCACTCTGGTAATTGCTGCTAAGCAGAGCTATCTATCTCCAAAGCCTTTGGCATGACCTTCCCCCTACTTGTTCCTCTGTGTTCTCCTGAAGAAGAGGGGCTTATGCCCCAGACATGCCACAACTGGCATGAATAAGATACTTTCCTTGGAGGGGAGGCTGCAAGAGATCGAGCTTGCTGATAAATCTGAAGCAGTGAGGCTTTGAGAGATGTGGGCTGAAGGCACAGTTCAGTGAAGGACCCATCTCTGGAGGCAAATGGCGTGCCCCCAGAACCACCTTTCTTTGCAAGAAGGTTTAAAAGGCTACAACAGCAGACACAGGAAAAACTCACCAAATGCTCCCTTTACTCCTGCGTGGATGCTTGCGGACTTGAGGTTTTGGCCAGTTCACATAATACGACTGTGTGAGGTCTGGGCCATACATTACTGGTAGAGCACATGCTTTATATGCAGTAAACCCCAAGTTCATCTTTTGCATCTCCAGTTAGAAAAGATCTGGGATGCGGATCCTGCCTCTGAGACCTTAGAGAGCTGCTCCCAGTTGGAATGCTGAATACTAGGTAGACCCAGTAGAAGGCAGCTTCATGCATCATTTTCTCCATGGCAAGGGGGTTATGTGCACAATTTAGAACTATACAGGCGGCTGTTAAGAATTAGGGAGGTTTAAATGAAGAAGAGTCTAAAATTGTGGTTTGTGCTTAAATTTAATGATTCAGATATTCCCCCCTTTCAAGTATGGTGCAATTCATCGCGCTTCATTTCAAATGAGGTGTGTGTTTGTGTGTGTGAACTTGTGGATTGTGCCCCATGACTCAGATCTGTCTCCCATTCTTCTGTCTATAATTGCACCCATAATCTGCCTCACCTTGATTCATGGTAGGGCCACTTCTGGCTTTTCCTGGGATTCCTGGGTTCATGGTGGGTACCATCCAAGTACTTGGCACATGCCTGAATTATTCTAGTGCCAGCAGTGCCTGGCTTTCTTTGTTGTACTGTATTTAACTGGAGTTGCAGCCTGCCTGTCGCTGCTCAGTTGGGCTCTCATTTGTGTTTCATTTCTTCCCTGAATCTTCTCTGGCAATAAATTTGGAACCCTTTCCTCCTCCGCCTTCTTGTCCTGCCAGCATTCTACTTCTTTGGTGATTTTGTGCTTTGTGTATTTCTGGAGCAGTGCCTCCAAAATACAGTATTGCCTTTCTCCTATTGCCTTTCAAAACTCAAAAGTCTTATTTTAGTTTGTTTGGTTTCTTTTTGTTTGCCTTTGCATTGATTGTTGCCTTTGTTTGGGCTTTTTACCAGTTGCTTTCTTATATTCTCATTTTAATTTTCTTTCCTGCTAAGCCAGTCTCCACCATTCCTGAAGTCTATTTCTGATGCCGATTTTAAAACTGTTCTCCCATTGTGCCACAGAGAGCATCAGAATGCTTTATTCACAAAACATTTTTTGCTCTCAGGATCCTGAACGGATTAATATATAAATAATTACAAGACTGATATATCTATAAGATTATTCTGTGGGGCATCAGAATATAAGTGGCTCTAACGTATACCCCAGGAAGCTCTGCCTCTTAAAGTACATAAGACGCTTCCCCCAAACATCACCAGACCCCTATCAATTGCTTTGACGGTGTCATGTTTTTCTTAGACTGTTTTTGGGTTTGCTGGAATTTTGCAGCTGAATAGCAGCAAAGGAGTGGAATTATTTTTCATTTCTTCTGTTTATTATGCATCGTGGGCCCTGAACTGGGTTTGGAAAGGAAAGAGGTGTGAATTAGTTTGGGGAAGCTTGAAAAGCCACACTGGGGGATCAGGCAGCATAGATCCAAGGCAAGTTTCTGTCTCCAGTCTTGCCTCCCCCTCTCTGCCCCGAAACCTCTCTACTTAAAACAAGCAAAGAGAGCTGACAACCCACAACAATGGCTCCCTTTCTTCTCTGTTGCTGGTGTTTTGATAGTTTTATGTTACACCCCCCCCCACCCTCCGTTGTGGGTTGGAGCTATGGAGGGGGGCATGTAGAGAATCTGACATGAGCGACATGATGTAATGTTTTTTTTCCAGCCTAGAAACGAGGCAATTTTTCACCCAAGGTCAGCAAAATTTATGTCAAGCCCCCAGACTCCTAGCTGGCTGGGCCTTGAGGTGGAGTGGGGGGAGAAGGAAAGAGCATTTGGAAAGGCAGGCACCTAGCCTGCCCTGGCTGCACTTTTGTAGTTGGAGGGGCCAGCCTCACTCCACGGCTTCAACTAAAAGCATTGCATCTGCAGCCTATGAGTGGGGAAGACCATTTTATACCCCGCGTTTTGTTGATCAGCCATCACATCTGTTTCCTATTGAAAGCCTATTTGGAGGAGACAGACAGAGAGAGCGCCTTTTTATAGTTTAATAATCTTGGAGGCAATACGCCAGTCCCTTGCGGATTGTCCACTAATCGCTCCCCTCCCCCATCCCTTGTGGTTTTCATTTTAACTTCTACTAAAACAAAATAATCATAATAAACCAACTTGAATGTTAGAGTTCCACCAAAATTATCCTTTTCAACACCACCTCTGCTCTTTCTTGGGGTTCTAGAATATACAACGCACTTCTATTCAATCCCTTCCCTTTACTCTTTCCATTTTGGAGGGTTTTTTTGTGTTGGCACTTAAAAGTTACATATGATAAGCTGTGAGTTGTCAGCTCTTTTTGCTTGCTTGGGGTAGAGGAAAAATACTAGAGGGAGAAAGGATCCACCTGCCTGATTTCCCCCTGCCCCTATACAGTGGTACCTCTGGTTATGTACTTAATTAGTTCCGGAGGTCCGTTCTTAGCCTGAAACTGTTCTTAACCTGAAGCACCACTTTAGCTAATGGGGCCTCCTGCTGCTGCCACGCCACCAGAGCACGATTACTGTTCTCATCCTGAAACAAAGCTAGCGGAGTCTGTAACCTGAAGCGTATGTAACCCAAGGTACCATTGTACCAGCTTTTCAGGCCTCTCTCAAACTAACTTACACCTCTCCTTCCTTCCTAAGCACCACAACTGGATAAGATCCCCACCACCACTGAGGACAGACTAGTGTTTCTGAAAGATGACCTGGCTTTGCTGACTCTCCACATAAGCGATGCTCAGGGGTGGGCATGTGCTTGGGGAGCGTCAATACAACCTTGCAAAGGAGAAACCTGGGTGGATCTGAGGGGTGAAAATGGGGAGGAGGAAGTACGTTCACCCCAAACCACTTAAGACTTCCTGGATCAAACCCAGCACCTTGAATTGTGCTGGGGAAATTATCTAATTATGTGGGGACCAGAAGAGACTTGGCCTGCTCTTTTGTGATGGCTTCCTTAGCTTCTGGTTTTAGAAGGCTCCAAAGGAGCTAATGTCAGAGGAGGGCTTCTGGCTGAGTTTCATTACACATGCTGAATTTCCTCTCTCATCAGCACTGCACTGGAACACTTTTCAGGTGTGTAACCTCCCAAAGTGGGACATGGGTGGCGCTGTGGGTTAAACCACAGAGCCTAGGACTTGCAGATCAGAAAGTCGGCGGTTCGAATCCCCGCGACGGGGTGAGCTCCCGTTGCTTGGTCCCTGCTCTTGCCAAGCTAGCAGTTTGAAAGCACGTCAAAGTGCAAGTAGATAAATAGGTACCGCTCCAGCAGAAAGGTAAACGGCGTTTCCGTGTGCTGCTCTTGTTCTCCAGAAGCAGCTTAGTCATGCTGGCCACATGACCCAGAAACTGTACGCCGGCTCCCTCGGCCAATAAAGCGAGATGAGCACCGCAACCCCAGAGTCGGCCACGACTGGACCTAATGGTCAGGGGTCCCTTTATCTTTACCTAATCTCCCAAAGTATTTTTTTAAGTGGGTTTCTGGAATGAGGTTGGTTGGGGGAGTGATACAGGTTTTAATAAACATGCATCCAATATGACAGAGTAGCACTACAACAAATGAAACCTCTTGAAAAGCCTCACCTCACTACAGATGGTGCAGGAATTCACAAAATAGCACCCGGTGATCTTAATAGTCCCGTTCTGGTGGGGGGGGGGTAGGCAAACTGACAAGGGAGAAGGTAAGTCTCTTCAGATTCCCCTTTCTGTTCTTGTCAGGGTTTCTTTATTGGGCACAAGACAGATATATCCAAATATCTGGTTTGGGGAGCCCTTTGCCTCTTTTCTTGGGTCCCAATCAAACTCCCCTGTATTTTTTGGAGGCTGCTTTATTTTACTGATTCAAACATATCAGCTGCTCCTATAATGAGGATGCTAATACCTTGACTCCTAGCACTGCAGACAAATAATTGAAATTCCTAACTATGCAAATTTATTGCAACCTTTTTATAGCCCCATGTAAACTTTGATTCTGTAAATGGCTGCATCAACAACTTCGTTTGTCAGAATATTCTTTCTTTACTGTTCCTGCTCTGCTCAAATCCATGAATGTTGGCGTTTAGTGTAGGTCTTGCAATTAAAACTGCAGCCCCAATTTCCCAATTTCCCTAGGAGCATGCATGAGCAAGTCCCACGGAAGAGAATGGGAGCTGCAGAAGAGCTTTTAATGTTCAACTTTTGCTCATTTCAGTAGGACTTGTTCATGAGAAGTTCCTCCTGGTTTGTGCCTTAGACTTATGGGGCTGGAAGGTGTAATTGGTGGGATTCTTCTAGAGCAAATGGCCAGTAAAAGACAACATGATTCTTTGGTCACATATGTCTTTTCCCTCTGACTTCTGCTTCCCCAAACTAGATGCACCCCTGAAGCTTTTGACTGCTGCTTCACTTCTTTTTCCAAGTGTATTCTTTTATCTCTGCCCCCCTTTCCATTTTTGTTTAGCTTCATTGCTTTTGATGTTCCGAACCTCCTATCAGCACAGCTCCCATAATGCCAGCCCTGTGCCTTTCATTATCACGTTAACAAACTTGAGTCGTGCCTAACGAGGACGCCTCATACGTTATGCTAATGATCAAGAGACATGTTAATGATATTTTAGAAGCCTAATTAGTGGAATATATAACTATATGCAATTTGGTAATGGACTGTGACAACAAGTTGTTAAGAGGGGGCTTGACAAATCCGGTTGGATGTGGCCTCAGATAAACATTTGCTGAAAATGGATGAACAGGAACTGGTTGTGGGTGAGGGAAGAGAGATTTGTTGTGCATGTGTACATGCATGCATGCATGCATGCATGCATGTTAACTGCATATAAATACTATTCCAGCTAATCAGTTAGCTTTCCTCTTTCCCTTTTGACACTCAGATGCTGTTTTATGAGGAAGTAAGTCCCCAGTGATTTCAGTGAAATTTGCTTTGCCACAACTGCATTATGATGCAATCTCTGATTGGGTTTTTTGCACACATACAACTAATTTCCAGTCTTTATTCCAGAAACTAGTGTAAATCTACATAGAGTTTGGACTTGATATCCCGCCCTTCACTCCCCTTAAGGCAGGCATGTCCAAAGTCCGTTTCCGGGGCCTAATCCGGCCCACCGGTTGATTTAATCCAGCCCCCAGGGCAGTATATGTCCTGGGGTAAAATCCTAAAAAGCTCAACAACTTCAATCCTAAAAAAACCCCTCAAAAACTTTGGTAGGCCCTCACGCATTTTCACTTCATCAAATCTGGCCCTCTTTGAAAAAAGTTTGGGCACCCCTGCCTTAAGAAGTCTCAAAGTGGCTAACAATTTCCTTTCCTTTCCTCCCCTACAACAAACACTCTGTGAGGTGAGTGAGGCTGAGAGACTTCAGAGAAGTGTGACTAGCCCAAGGTCACCCAGCAGCTGCATGTGGAGGAGGGGGGAAGCGAACCCAGTTCACCAGATTACGAGTCCACCGCTCTTAACCACTACACCACACACTCTCTCCATATATATATTTAAAATAGCATAGAGACAGTGTTAGACAATGTCAGTAATGTACCAGTTTCCCCATGTGTAAAATGGGCATCAGAGGGACTTGCCTTAAAGGTTGTGTGGTATAACTGAGAAAATTGCTCTTGCTGCATCTCTAGCAAACTTGATCTTGAAGATGGGGTTGAATCAGTCTAAATAAATATTGACCTTCTTGTGAAGCAAGAATTGTTCATCTTGCAGGTACTTGTAACTCCATCAAGTTCCCTGAATATGCTAGTATTGACAAGGTATTCTTTTTGCCACCTTTGCCAGCTGTGGCCTTTATTGGAGAAGGTATATCTGGCATACGTTTTCCAGGCCCTGGCTGTTAGACTAGACTACTAGAGTAGATTACTACAGTGCTTGCTATCTGGACTTGCTTTTATAAAAGCAATCTGGAAACTTTGGTGAAAAATGCTTGTTTTCTGGCACTGGAGGGTCAGATCACATTCTGATCTTATACAAATATGCAGTTGTTGTCCATTTGTATCTGGATTTAAAGTGCTGGTGATTCTCAGAAATTGTCTGTTCCCATATGAACTTGCCCAGCCTCTGCAGTTGGTCTCAGAGACCAGCAATGCTGCCCCCAACTGCTCCTGAGTGTTTTAATGCTTTAACTTACCCTAGGACCTTAGGGTAAAGGGTGGGTGATAAAGAAATAAACAACTAAATAAATCATGTCACGTTAACTGGTCTTCTACAATTATGGCTCTGTTTAGATTTAATACACAGGGCTGGTTCAGACATCTGTGTGCATCATTTGACTGGTAGATCAGTTGCTGACATGTAGACAGAACTTGCCTCACACCTCAAACACAGTGCTTTTCGTTGGAGTTGAGTTCATGTGTTCAGCAGCTGCCAGTCACCAAGTATAAAATGAGAAAGTTTAGAGAAATAAAGTGATGGGCATTCATGTATAGGCCAACTCATGCTCTTCCAGAGGCCCTAATGGTGTGGATACTCTCATCATGGGGCTTATGCTTGCCTTGCTTGCCAGGCTTTCACCCCCCCCGGAGAGAGTTCATACTTCGTCTTGTATCTCTGCCCTGGGAAGTACTACCACTGCTGTAGAGTGGCCTTGATAATGAATTATTAACTATATTTGGTTCTATTTGGTTAAGAAAACCCCAAAGTTTTTTTGCATTTCTCCGGTGGTGTCATTGACCCCCCAGCTTCTTGGCAGATTACAAAACTGGATGACTTCTCTTCATCTCATAGAGTGATTGGTGTTTTGACAGGAGCACACTAGCTATGCCAACTGGAAACTCAGTAAGGATTCTCACTAAGGACTGATTGACCCTGCAGAGGGGTAGAGGTTACTGTGATCCTACATATTTTATTAGGGAAACTGAGGGTGAGGGACAAACTTGCTTAGGGACACCTAGTGGATTCATGGCTGAGATGGGATTTGGAATGCCGTTCAAAAATGAAGTGGCACTGAACTTTAGATGTGATGCTTATGTCAAGTGTAGAATTTGGTGGATGCTGGGTTGTGAGCAAGTGGGAGATGATCACTGTAAGAAAGTACATAGAGAATGAGGTACCTACATTGGCAGGAGGTTGGATTGGGTGATGTAGGAGGGATCTCAAACTTCAAGATTCCATGAATGTGTGAACACTTCTTTTGCGATCCAAGATGGTACTGTGGCTTATATGTTCTGCAGTTTTGTGGCTATCTTACAAACGGCTATGTTTGCTTTTGTTCAAGTATAAATTCTTTGGCTTCTGCAAAACGTGCACATTGCAAGCTGTTAGTTGCTATAAATTGCAAATGTGTACAAAATGAAAACAGAAATTGGTCCTGTTGCTTTGTGTTGCTTGAAGTTACACCATACCCAACTTGTCCCCTTTCCCTACGTGTGACATGAGTGAGATGCACAAAATGAGTGGGACTTTCACTATCATATTTGACATAAACCATGTCACAATGTGGCATGAGTGAAGTCTGAAGGAAAATGGGTCAGAGTTATAACCCGCTTGGTAAAGCACCAAATTAAAGAAATCTTTGGGACCTGACCATCTGTGTGCTTCTGATGCCTGTTGTGAAGGGGCCTCAGAAAAAAACATCTGGAAGCATTGCCCAGATGCTGTGTTCTCATTACCTGTAGCTGCTTGCAGCTTTTCAGCAGCAGCAGCAGGTCCTAGGAGAACAGTGACCATGTCCCCCCTGCAACCTCAACATCTCTCCCCCCACTCCACCCCAGCATGTCTGTCCTCCCCATCATTAAACAAGAACAGTAAAGCAGAAGAATCTTTACACACTGTGATTTTATACCATGGATCAAAGATCAAAGCAGAGCACAGTGACCATAAAAATAACTGCTTTTTCAATTTTACAATGCTTTCAGTGGTAAAGAATCAAATAAATTTAATATTAATTAAACACTTAGCTTTTAACCTCCTTCTGCATCCACATTTGGCTGCCTGTTGGAGAAAAATTAATTGGGCATCTTAAATCTTGCGTTACTAAATGCTTTGACAGAGGTTTCAGAAGCACTTATAACTTAAAGCTAAAGGCAATGGGACCATTTGTCCTTGCACTCACTTAATTGAAAAGTCTGAGATTGGAAGGTGGGGGGAGGGAGGAAAGTGCCATTTTATGGTTGAGTTTCATTCTTTCTTTTTTCCTTAAAAAAAAAGCATAACTTACAGTTCCGGTATTACAACCTCCGTTTTAATTCCATCTCTGTAAGTGACACCTTGCAGAATGGAAACGATTGATCTTCTGTTACATGCGCCCTATTGATCCTGCACCATGCTGGAATTTGGAAGAAATTTGATATTTGTAGTTTTATGAGATGATAACATTTAATACCTTTTTCTAGTATTCTTCTCTCTGCTTCACAGACTTGGATATGGAAAATCAGAACAAAAACATAAACAATTAAGTATTAAGAATTTGCATTACTTTGTGAAATATTGAACATTCATTTGAAAACGTAGCTGTTTTTTGGAGCAAGATGCATCCTGCCTCTAGTTGCATCAGCACACACTGGATTAAGAATGCCAGTTGTTGGGGAGGCCAAGTGCTGAGAGCATTCTTGCGCTCATGTCCAGCTTTCGGGCTTCCTTTTGGCATATGTTTAGCCACTGTGAGCACAGGATGCTGGACTAGATGGTTCATTGGCCTGATCTAGCATGACTCTCCTTAATGTTTAAGGCAGAAAGTAAAGAGGAATGGAGTGTTACACAACAGAATACTAGATAGTAACTTTTTAAAGTAGGAGAAAGCACGGGAAAGCAGAAGGAGCTACAAACCTATTTGGAGAAGTGACAGGAGCTGGAAATCAGTTGGAGTGCCTGCTTGGATTGGCTCCTTCAGTGACCTGCACCAACCTTCCTGTCACCTTGCCTCTTCCTGTCTTCTTCTCAGTAAGTGACAGCGACACACCTACCAGGAACTGAATTTAACATGGGAAAATATGAGAAACTGAGAGAAATGAAACGTGACACTTTTGTCCATCCTTACCATATGTTCACCAGCCTTTGTGAAGGAAATTGTTGGGAGAGTCCTCATGCCAGTTGCATCCCATATCCAGGTCATCCAGCATGCTGTGGTTTTGTTTCCGTTTACCTGTATATTGATAGGTAGAAAAGTCACAGTGACAATCTTCTATGATTAACTTTTTAAAAATATATATATATTTAAATGTTTGTCCATGGTTCTTCTTGCAGCAAAAGCAGAAACACGTGTGTGTGTGAGAGAGAGAGAGAGAGAGAGATCCTTACCGGACATCATAGAACATTGTAGGCACAGCTGACAGTTTGGGGAGTCAGGGGAAGGGGAGACACCTCCAGAACCAGAGATGCCCCCATCTTCACAGACATGACAGGCTCCGAGGTGTCATGAACAGCGGAAAGTGCACTTGGGGCATGCAAGAGAACACAATCCAGCTTAGTAGTTGATCAGGTGAAGACTGAGTGGAATAAAAAGAGAAGCAAGGAGAGTCTGTGTCTGTTCAACTTCCATCATTGATGGACCATGGCTTGACTCCACTGGACTGCAGTTTTGGAACTGACCCTAGGATTCCAAATGGATCTTCTTCAGAGATGAGAAAGTGGCCTTATGGTTTGACTTTGAACCTATATTTGATCATTGGACTCTAGCATTGCCCTTGGGACTGTTGTCCCAATAGCACTTTCTTCTTAGACTACGCTGCTTGCTGTGTGCACTATTGGGACTTAACTCAGAGTATGCTGGGGTTCAGAACAGGTATAAGGAGCACCCTAATCTGCAGTGGCCCTGCCTCTTCTCCCATAGTCTGGCCTCAATGGTTCCATTGCATGGACCACCATCTCCTCATCCCTAATCTACCTTCTCCAAGATGCTTATTATACTTGGTTAAGGGCTTGAGTACATGAATATCTTACTTCTCCAGGATCTTACTCCTCCTATCTCTCTCTGCCCTCTTCCATGTCTTGATACTTTATATATCCTGGAAGCTCACAGGTACTCACATTTAGGTGGTGGTGAGATGTTAAAATATTTTTCTTTTAATTTACAAATGTATGTACTTCTGAGTGGAATCTCCCAAGTATGTAGAAACTACTACTTTATTATTATTATTATTTGCATGGACACTTTGCTTGAAACTGACAAGCACTCAACCACCTGAGTTTGCTGTTTGAAAGAATGAGGATGATAACGCCTGCGATATCTTTTGTTCTGGCATTGTCAAACCAATCTTCCTCCTCTACCTCTAACCGCCCTCCCCTCCTATGTCTTGTCTTTTCAACTGTAAGCATGAGGGACGGTGTCTCATTTCCATTCATTCACTACACTCCCCAGCAGCATTTTTGTGCTGAATGTTAATTGCTGCAAGCCACTTTTTTTTTTGCTCGCATGCTCTGGAACGTATTTCCACCAAATGTTTGTTAAGACCACTTTCCGCCATGCTTGTTACCTCTGCCTTCACCCCAAACTGGCAATTGTTTTAATTCAGCAGAGCTGCTTTCTTATAGAACTGGAAAGTGAGACCTTAGAGAGAGACCTGCTTGCAGCTTGCCACCTTTTTCCTGACAGAGGCTCTTTTAGCCGGTTTCCTTTTAACAGGTGCCTGCTTACAAGACATTAAACATATATGTCCTTTCCGATCATGGGCATTTGCTGTGGTGAAAAGATGGCACCCGTGGAATGTTTGGTTTGCAGGCTGCTGTTGTAGAGGGAAGAAGGGCTACTGTAGTTCAGATGGGTGAATCGAAGTGAAGTGAGATAAAATAACCTCTGGCAGGACTCTTTTGACCTGAAGGTTTTGCAGTCTGGATTGTTGTTCTTCAGACAATAGCAGGGCTGTTAGCTCAGGAGAGGAAGTGCTAGAGTTGTTAACCAGCATTGTTTGCTCAGATTATACATTGCCTAGACTTAAAAGAAATTCCCCATTGGTTAACCTATTTACTTCTGAGTCCAGTTTAAAATGCTGGTGCTTCCCTTTAAAGCCTTAGACAGCTTGAGAGACAAGTACCTTCTCTCATACCAAGTGGATGCTCAGTAGTGGAGGTATGCCTCCTGGTATCAGCATCCATGCTGGGGTTTTTTAGGCATCGTGCAAAAACTTTTCTTTCACCCAGGCGATTTTAAACATTTTTACTTTCTTGGGTCTTTATATGTGCTTTTTTTCTGCTGGTTGTTTTGAGTGAATTTATTATTTTCTATTTTTGTATATCTTCTTGAAATCTTTGATAAAAAGCAGAATACACATGGTTTAAATTATTAAATGGAGCTGCCAGCTTCTTAGACAACTGTCATGACTTGTGACTCTTGAATATAATCTTTCTTATCTGGCATAACACAATTGGATTAATTGTTCATGTATACAAAGGCTGTTATTTTCAACATTAACCCAAACTTTGTCTTAACCAGCAGTGAAAGTGAATTTTGATGTTGCGTATGGAGTACTGTGTGCAGTGACACAATATACTTTTTAACGTAACCCTTTCTGACAATTTTTATGGACTGTGTTCAGAGAGTGGCCAGGTTTGCTCATAATGAGAAGCCAGAGTTAAACCAAACAATGACTTAACAGGGAACAAACAAATGGGTCTGGTGCATGTTGCTCAAATCCTGCTTCTCCCCATCCCTGTCTTCACCATGCTGGGTGGAAACAAGCAAGAATAACCCAAGGATGAACCATGGTTTTTCTCCTGGGATGGTACTGGTACAACCCTTCTTGGCTGCACACCTGGTATGACTGCACTGCTCACCCTGCCCCCGATAGAGCCAAAGATCAGCACGGTAAGGCTGTTTGCACCACAAGGGCTAAGAACCTGAGATATACATGATGCAGACCATTATGTTCAGAAGCAATTTCTTGTTCACCCTCTTGGTTTATCTGCTCATATTTTCAGATTCATGGTAAGGTAAAGGTAAAGGAACCCCTGACCATTAGGTCCAGTCATGGCGGTGCTCATCTCGCTTTATTGGCCGAGGGAGCCAGCGTACAGCTTCCGGGTTATGTGGCCAGCATGACTAAGCCGCTTCTGGCGAACCAGAACAGCGCACGGAAACGCCATTTACCTTCCCGCCAGAGCGGTACCTATTTATCTACTTGCACTTTGGCGTGCTTTCAAACTGCTAGGTGGGCAGGAGCTGGGACCGAGCAACAGGAGCTCACCCCGTCACGGGGATTTGAACCGCCGACCTTCTGATCGGCAAGTCCTAGGCTCTGTGGTTTAACCCACAGTTGTGGTAGTTTCGGTTAAATGTACAGCTCAGATATGTTGTGATGTTTGGATGGAATCCTTTAGGAGGGAAATGCTCCTCCCCACCCCCATCTCAGGTGAGTTTTTTGGGGGGGTTTTTGGTAACATGTGAACTTGCAGGGGAATATAGTTTGATACATCCCAGCACATATGCCTCTTGGTACCCAGTCACGGACTACACCCATCAGCAAATCCTTTGCTAAATGTGATTTTAAGCAGCCCCACCTCCTGCAAGCCCACTCCATCACCCTGGCAGATAAGGCTAACTGCAGTCTTTCTGTGTACCCCTTTTCGCCCCAATCCATTTTTCCCCAACCTTTGCAAGCATGCTTTCTTTTCCTGTTATCCAAGGGAGGGGAAGCAAAAAAGAGAGAAGAACAACTGTATAAAAATGTTAATTTATTAATCATTGCCTATATAGCAGTTCATCTGAAATGCTGTTGCTATGCCAACACCCTGGGAGTTTATTTTCTTAATCCAAGTGAGGAGCTCCCGGTCTCTTGGCCCCCTGCTGTGTCATTTGAATATGGTGCTGCTGCTGCCGCTGCCGCCACCACTGCTTTAAGGGGGGGCGGGAAGAGAGGGAGAGGGAGGGAAAGAGATGGGGGGGGGGGAGAGAAGGAGGAAAAGGAGGCTAAACCACCAAAGCAGTCAAATGCAAAGCAGTAAGAGGCCTTTCTCAGTACGACTTAGTAAAAATGACACAAATTAATATACTCTACTTAAACCAGACCAAGATTAATGGTTCTCTATCAGAGCTGCTTAGTCCAACTGTCACTTGGCAAGCACGCGTCGGACAAAATCAACACTAATCAACATTTATTCCTCTCTTGCCCTTGGGTCCGAGGAGGGAGAGAGGGCTGCGGCGTTCTCCCGCTTGTCTCGCCACGCTTTTCACCCTCTATCCAGCTTTGCCATATATCACCCTTCCTCGCTGTGCCTCTCCTTGTACAGATCCACACACTCAGCTATCAGACAACATTAGAGGCATGATAGATTTTCTGTTTTAATTTACATCTATTATATTACAACATAACAGTTCTTGATTCAGGGGAGGCTAGTGTCTCCTATAGATGGCCTCAACGGGAGGATTTCTGCATTAACTTATTAGGGCTGGTTAGAATGGGCTTTCAAATAGACTCCCCGCCCCCCACCCCTGCCTCTCTCATGCTCTTCCTTGCATGGTGAGCGAAGACACTTTGCTGCTGCCGCCCGTCCAGGAGTACTTGGACTGGTATGCATTGCTTTTCTTCACAAAGCTGGATGTTGTGCTTCGGCTGCCTTTTTAAAGGAGCACAGTGCTGAAGTGGAATTTGACACACGCAAAAGCGCATATTAATATCAGGGGAAATAATTTCAGAGGGGTTTGTGCAGGTCCTAGGGAAGTTCCTGGTGCCGTGTGCCCGATGGCACTTCCTGAGGCTTACTTTTTACTTCATCGCTGTGTTTATCTAGATTGATAGCCCACCCATTTTAGCGTTTTTAACCCCTCCCCCCTGGATCGTTCCAGCACCCCCCAGGGGGCGGTATCACCCACTTCGGGAAACACTGATCTAAATCATATCTGTGGTTTTATTGATACTTTCATCCTTTTTACAGTGAATTGTTTTTTGCTTTGACTGTAAGTTACCTGAAATATATATATTGTAGAAACACAGTGTATAAATTTAAAAACTAAATACAATAACTAATAAACCAGCAACTAATAAATCAAGCACAGAACGCTCCCCAGCTGAGTAAGCAAGGCCCTGCTAGGAACAGACTATTTTTCTAAATGCCAAATGGGGTTTTTCTGGCTTTCTGAGATTTCATTGACGGCCTACTGGTATTTGCCTAAGGTGGAATACAAACCTAAAAGTACCTTAAGATAACCAGAATTTCGCACAACCGTAATAAGAATTCATGCTGGCAGCAAAGCATAATCATAAGCAGCAATGAAAAAAAACAATTTAGAAGATTTGAGAAAAGATGTATTTTTATTTTGTTTATTTTTACTAGCTTGGCATACAGGAATTTGCCTTTCCCATTTTGCCCCCTCCCCTCTGGTTTGGGTAGGAGATTTTGGCTATTTTGCAGGTTCTGGGTGGAGGGGTGCCGGCCAATCAAACTTGATACCCATTTTGGCCCAGGGCTGGTATATATACAAAAGATGCAGGTTGGGTGCTTCTGTGTTTGGGTTCTACAAAATGGATACCACAACAGAGAAGACCAGGCCTTACCTATTAGATGCTCTCAGCTCATGTGTGTTGGTGGCACACACAGCAGACTTTTCATGTGAAGGTTAAGTATGTTGGATTTAATGGACTTCTGGGACACAAACCTGTTCAAGAAGTCTCCATCACACATCACACTGAAATGAGTTAGATCTGTGGAAGATCCCAACAGTGATCTTGTGCAGCTCCCATTTGTTTCAACAGGACTCCCATTGAATCCTGCCTTTTATCTCTCTCCCTGCCACCCACCCCTGACAGAGTTCAATGATAGAGCCACACTGTATGCCCAAGTGAACATGTTAGATAATTTATAGCTATTTTTATTTTATTATATGGCTATTTTTTATAGATATTTATTATCAAAAAATAAGTTTGATATGCAGAGTTTAATAAATGATTGGAATGTTCACTATTACCTAGACAGTGGGAAAATGTCTTGGTGTTGGTATCAGATGTATTGATGGAAAGATTTTTCAGAGGTGAATATGCTCTTGAACTATATACCCATTGTATGGAAATTGACAGCAGGACAGAGAAAATGGATTCAGTGCACCCTAATGGTAGCCAAGCGACTGATACGGATGAATTGGAAGAATTAGAAATAATATTCCCCTTAATCAATAACTTGACAACATTGGCAACATATGAACAGACAACTTTTAGACACAGACTTTTTTGGATAAATACAATGATATTTGGAATGAGTTTACACAGAATATATTTGATTTTTGATGATTATGTGTGTACTGTATTAGGATAATAAGAATATACATATATGCATGGTTATGTAGCAGTATGTTTTCTTTTTTTATACTCTCGCTTTTTTCTTGCTTTTTTCCTCACTCTATCTTTTTATAAATGAAATTCTTCTAATAAAATATTTTTTAAAAAACACCACTTGCAGAGCTGTCAACCTTTCCCTTTTCTTGCGAGGAATCCTATTCGGAATAAGGGAATTTCCCTTAAAAAAAGGGAAAGGTTGACAGCTATGCCCACTTTTCTAGATCTCATGACTAGCTTTGCTGAATTTCAGTAGATCGGGAGTTTGCTAGAAAGGGTTAGATAACAGAACCATTGGCTTCACATTTGCAACTGCAAAAGTATTGGGTAGGATTCCACTAATCAGCCTCATCAGCAGAAGCCCTGCAGAAAGACTTCTTTTTGCACAATGGGGCTTTCTGCACTCTCCTCCCCCCATGTGCCCCCATACCCCCCCAAAAAACCCTCAGAGCAGTGGGGTAGAAAAAGAAAGGGGTAATAATTTCACCTGGTAATGTTTGCAGAGACAGAATGTTTGGAAGTTAGCAATGATAGGTTCTACTCTTTGGGATTAGTTGACAGGTGTCTGCCCAGCCACCTCTGCTCAGGTATCAAAAGAAACAACTGGAATAATCATAAAGATTTAGAGCTCTATGAGTTTATCAACTAAACATTGCCTTCTGGTTTATTAATGTGAGGCATTGGCTGCATTTAGACATAGCAGTAAACTATGGTTCTATCTATCTTGTCTATCTATCCCCCTGACAGGACTCAAGACAGCTTGCTGATCTTTACTTGAATGGCTTATCTTTACTGGAAGGAGCCTAGGCAAATCTTAAGTTTGGGTGCTCCCACTTTCCACTGGCACATCCATGAGGAGACTGGAAGCATTCATTTCAATTAACTACAGTTTACTGTTATGCAAGGCCCAAACCCTTGAATGAATGAATGAATGAATGAATGGAGTTACTTTTAAGGATGGCTTACAATAGTTAACTACAGAGAAGGGAGTGTGCAAGCCCAAGGCTTGCCTTGGATCATTTTGTAACAGTAAACCATAACTTATTGTTGTCTCCAATTTCAAGCACTGTTTGCAGTTCTCCAAATGGAAATACTAAAGGAGATGGTTTTTGACTTAGAAGGGGTACCTCTATTGGTAGTACCCCTTCCATGCAGTACATGTCATAGTCGGCCACAAACTGAACCTGAGTTGACAGTGATGCAGCAACAAAAATGGGATAATACTCTTCTGGGCTGCATCAACAGAGTTCTAGTGACCAAATCAAGGGACGTAATAGCACCACTCTATTCTGCCTTGGTCAGACCACACATAGAGTACTGTGCACTGGTTCTGGGCACCACAATTTAAGAAGGATATTGACAAGCTGGAACATGTGCAGAGGAGGGTGAGCAAGATGATCAAGCATCTGAAAACCAAGCCTTCTGAGGAACAGTTGAGGGAGTTGGGTATGTTTAGCCTGGGAAAGCAGAAACCGAGGAGATAGGATGTTCAAATATCTAAAGGGCTGCCACGTGGCAAATGGACAGAAGCATATTAATGCCTCTTCTTAGTTGTGACCCCTGAATTCACCAGCAGAGGTGGGGGTCCGAGAGGCATAATTGGTGGGTTATGTGTGACAAACAGCAGTTATTGGAAAGAAGAGAGGTTGTGCTGAGAGCACCTTCAGGTGTGCAGAGGTGCCTCTCTCTGGAAATCTGTCACTGGGTAGTGAATCTATTTCCTTGTAGGAACGCATGCTGTTTACTTACGATCTGCCTGTATTTGTAAAGAAGGCAAATATTACGAAGATGTCCTAAGTATCATTTTCTCTCTTCTCCAAAGAAACATAAACCTGGGAAGTGCTTTGTTGGTTTGCCCTTGGGCGTGATCTAGAGAAAGGTGGAAGGCACTGCTAGGTTCAGCCCAGTTAAGAGAAGATTGAGGGGAGGGTTGGAAAGTGTTTTTCAGATATTTAGAAGAGTCTTGTGAGGATGTTTACCACTAAAGATGGAATAAAAAGAGATGGATTTAAATTACAGGAAATCTGATTCCGGCAAAATGTCTGAACTTCCCAACTACATGGACAGTCTGGCAATGGGATAAGTTGCCCTGGGAAGTGGAGAAATGTGTTTTCTTGGAGGTTCTCAAGTGAGGCTGGGCCAGGAGGAGGGGGAGAGAGAATAGTTCTTGGCTGTGGGCCACCTGGAATTTGGCAGCATGGCACCAGATTTAAAAACAGTTCCCCCTTCTCTTGGGTTATATGTGACACAGTCTAGAGTAAGGTGCCTACTTTTAAGTGTTAGTCTCATTTTAGTAAGGTAAAGGTAAAGGTACCCCTGCCCGTATGGGCCAGTCTTGCCAGACTCTAGGGTTGTGTGCTCATCTCACTCTATAGGCTGGGAGCCAGCGCTGTCCGCAGACACTTCCGGGTCACGTGGCCAGCGTGACAAGCTGCATCTGGCGAGCCAGCGCAGCACACGGAAACGCCGTTTACCTTCCCGCTGGTAAGCGGTCCCTATTTATCTACTTGCACCCGGGGGTGCTTTCGAACTGCTAGGTTGGCAGGCGCTGGGACCTAACGACGGAAGTGCACCCTGCCGCGGAACCTCCGACCCTGCGATCGGCAAGTCCTAGGCGCTGAGGTTTTACCCACAGCGCCACCCACGTCCCATTTTAGTACGCCTGCACAAAAAGCATTTTGGAGCATGCAGTGGCTTCAGTTTGGGGAGAGGAATACTCTCTGGGACATAGGAGCCAGCTTCTAGGGGCAGAGGAGTCTCTCTCCCCCCCCCCTAAAATATTTGAGCGCCGCCCGCGCCCCAAGTTGATGGGCATTGCCATTCAAATGGTGTGCATGTACCACATCATGTGATCGACTATATGGGGTGGGGCTTACCTGGGCCTCTCAATATTTTATTCAAGTTGGCATCGCTGCTCTGGCTCCCTGAACTGCAGGATTTTCCATCCCTCATCTGGAGACAGCTGATGGTGGCAGTTATCAGAGCTAGGCTATTGAACAGGTTGTTCCCTTTGCCCCTAGGCTGATGTGGTCTGACAGTTTCTAAATGTTGCTATTAGAAATACAAACCAGAAATGATCAAAGAGGCCCAACAAAGAAGTATAATTCTAACGCACTAGTCCCTTCCAATGCTGTTTGCGCCTTACGATTGCCAGGCTTGAAAAAAGTACTCCTCTCTCTTTTGATTTGGCTTTCTTCCCAGCTGAGGACTGGATGACATCATGAGCAGCACATATCACAACAGGATTCAATAAGCGACCTTCTCCCTGGGTCAATAGTTGCCAGGGTCAGTTGGCTGCTAAGCTGCATATCAGCGATGCTTTTCTGTGCTGGTAAAGAAAAAAAGAGAGAGAGCAAAAGGAAGAGACTGCAGGAAGAGCCCAAGAAGGGAGGAGGGGCAAAATTATGTGCAAGTGTTTCTCTGTGCAAGGGCTGCTTTGAATGTCAGGGATGTGGTGCTCCAGAGCGGTGTTTTAACCCTTTTTTCTCCATACTCTGCCTGCTGCAAATCTCCATTGCTCATCACAAAGCTCTGCAGTCGTAGTGGGGGGGGGGGTGAGTGTAAGCAGTGTTAGAAACTCAAATATATAAGCTAGGCTCCAAATGGCTTCTTTAAACCAGGGTTACAGTTGCCAAAACGGAATGCCTAGTTGCCATTTTGTGGCCAGACTGCTCAAAGATCGTATTTTTAATAGGACTTTTGGGTTCCTGAAATTCATTCTGCTTGTGCAGATAAAATATAATGGATAGAATTCTACAGGATGTGTTGCTAGTGTTAAACGGTCAGGATCCAAGGATCTCCAGCCATGCACCTCCAGGTGGTGGAGACATCACTGGTGCCTGGGCATCTTCACTTGGTCACAGGTGGCCAGATGCAAAATGCACCTGGCGCCTAGTGAATTTTGGGTGCTGAGTGTAGGAGAGAAAACAGAAACCCTCACTTTGCCTGTTGTTTTCTCTTGAGGGACTGATAGCAACTTTTTGGAAGGAGGAGGTTTACATTGGGAGAAGGGCACAGAAGGAAAAGATTAAACACCACCTCCCAGAGCTTCACATTCCTGGTGTTCAGACCAACTCTATGGACAAAATCATGGATGTTTGTTGTTGTTATGTTTGTTGGCCTTCAGTCTAGGAACATATTTTAAAAAGCCACAAAGGACTGAATGCTCTTGTGCATGTGCAGAATGCTTTCTATCACCACTTGTGTACATGCACTTTTGCTGCAATTAGACAGTTTACATTGGCTTCGAAGTCTAAGATCAGATGTGCTTTAACCAAAGTTTAGTGTACTTAAAAAGGCAAAGGACCCCTGACAGTTAAGTCCAGTTGTGAACGACTCTTGGGTTGCGGTGCTCACCTCGCTTTACTGGCCGAGGGAGCCAACGTTTGTCTGCAGACAGTTTTTCCGGGTCATGTGGCCAACATGACTTAAGCCGCTTCTAGCAAAACCAGAGCAGTGCACGGAAATGCCGTTTACCTTCCCGCCGGAGTGTTACCTATTTATCTACTTGCACTTTGACGTGTTTTCGAACTGCTAGGTTGGCAGGAGCAGGGACCAAGCAATGGGAACTCACCCTGTCGTGGGGATTCGAACCACCGACCTTCCAATTGGCAAGCCCTAGGCCCTAGTGTACTTAAGACCTGTTAAATGAACAAATGCTTTAAGCTGTCCTTTTATGATTAACATTGGATGGTCATGCTCCTGATTTCTAAGAAAAGAATACCAAGACATTGCTGATCTTGCTTCTCCTGTATTTTTCATGTCCACATTTTCTTTTCTGAGCTCATTATGTATTAATTAATGAACCTTAGGAAAGTTGTTTGGCTGGGATTTGGATTTTTTTTCTTGCAGAGACTGTATGCTGAAGAGCCAAACATGGCAAGAAATCTTACATAGTACATAATCATAATAATAAATTAGAATTTATAAAATATGTAATAAAAAGCTAGTGTGTAATTACAGCATTTATATCTCACTAATCCTTGATGTAGCCTTGTGTGGTTTGCCAGTGTGCTTATTGCAAGCAATAAGAGGAATCCAAACAAATCTTACAAATGTACAGCAAAATGTGCCCCCAAAATATCTGCATAGGAAAAACTATCCTTCCACCAAATGACAATGTATTTACTTATAATTTAAAATAAGACAGTTGAATTAACTCGCTTCCATCCTGATGTACAAGAAATATTCCCCATAGATTTGTTTCGGAACTCATTACACTAGAGCTGTTCAAAACCACATCAAACATGATGACTAAAAGATGCCAATTTTTTTGTCTGAGGCAGACCTGAGAACCCTCTGACTTTCTACACCTTGATGGACTCACAACTCCCACCAGACCCAGCCAGCATGGCCAATGGTTAGGGATGATGCGAATTATAAATCCAGCAATAGCTGAAGGGCCTCAGATTTCCCACCCTGGTCGAAGGAGAAATATTAGACACCCCCACAGCTCTGAAATGGTTCTCCAAGTGCATCCCACCACTAGCAAACCACCTGTTTCTTCACCCCCCTTCAGCCTGGTTTAAGGTCTGGTGTGATGCGGTAGAGTGACTAATAACAGACCAAATCTTGAATTGAGACGTGAGTGATTGGAATCCAGCCTCTCCTTTGACAGCCTTATGGGGTGGTTTTTATTATATATAAAAAAAAACATTATGTTACATTTTTATGGTGCCCATTCTCCCCCGGACACATGTGTACAACCCCGGGTTTCCCCCCATCCCAAGCACCCCTCATGCATGCTGGCACCGCTGCTCACTCTTGAAAGTAGTTCCTTGTGCATCCTTTTCTCAGGGTGATGAAGTGAATCCAGGCAGAATCTGAAAGCATAATAGAACAACAAAGTTGGAAGGGACCTCAGAGATCATCACCCCTTGCTGATGCACTGGCTTCTGCCTCCTTGAGAAGGGGCCATTTGACCTCGGCTTAAAAACCTCTAATGATTTGCATGTGTACATTCTGGCTCTAGCACTTCTATTTCCTAACGCCTAAATGGGTACCTCCTTCCTGCCTTGCACCTTGCCCTACAGCTGATCAGTACTAACAGGGCAAGATAATCAATGGTCAGAGGTGCTACTTGCCACATATGACTCCTCACTTATCCAGCAAATAGCTCTTTTTAAGCTGGATGAGCGGCAAATACGCACTAAGTCTATGGCCAGAAATGAACACATACAGGGAGATTGCATCCACGATGATGATTTAACCTTGATAAAACAGTGTTTTCACCAAGGATGATGTTCCCCCATCTATCTTCATCCATCATGTTGCGGTTGAAATATGCTAATAAGGCCCATGGCCAGGAGCGCAATGCAGTTAAATGGGCCGTTGCAGCCATTCTCTGTACCCCATGACAAGGTGATGCTAATTACTGTCCCATTTTGGTGTGGGAATCAGTGTATGCGTATGTGGGGGGGGGCAGTTTCAGAATAGGTAGTAGGTCAGGGGAGTGGATCATCAGCGAAACAGTTTGTGTTGAAGTTGCTCAGAAAGAGCCTGAAATGTGGATTCAGTGATAATTTTCTGTGGTACTTAGTAGTCCTGACTCCTTGGAGTTTGTGCATGAGAAATTGCAGCATCTATAGAAAGGCATCCATGAATCTTGGACCCTCCTCATTCCAGAGTCATTTGCTAGAAGTGATATACTAGCGTGATTCCAGTTCATTTCAGTGAACATTGTCCAGGAGAATTTCTCTGTGGATTGTGTCTATTGGCTACCATAATAGATGTTTGTACATTATTCAATCCGTCACCCTTTCAGGTAAGGACAGAATAATCAACTAGGTAAGGGTTTCCATTGATATTTGACCAGATGTGAAATATCAGTGAGTTCCTCAGGTGAAATTGTGGTGGAATCTGAAAGGAACAAGCAAGTTTCCTAGTGAAATTTAAGGGGTCAGGTTTCAACATATTTTCTAGTCTACACATAGTTATCTGACTCGTGACAGCAAAGTATTAATGGAAAATTGGGAAGAGGTAGCAGGACAGTTAGGTACTAAATTTTCTACTCCGCTCTGAACTTGCTGGGCACATTGGTAATCAACGAAGACCCACATTTTAATTCTCGGCCCATATTTTCTAGTCACTGGTGGCAAAGTATGGCTAGAACTTGATTGGGTCCGCAATATGTTAGTTTCTGCCAGAACTGAACCGTGTGTGTTGAAATTTGCCTCTTTGTTGCGGAAGAACTGTTAATTAAGCAACTGCTCCAATCACACTGCCCCTCCAACATCAGAAGTGTTTCTCTGCTTTATTGTGGAAGTCTTAAAAACTAATTATAGCTCAATAAAAGTGGTAAAAAGCTTCCATAGCTGGTTTTAAGGCTTCCGGGATCTGTACAGTCTCCTGAGTGCAGGGCTAAGCTGAAATAGTCCTCTTAACTTCACAGCTTTGCTTGCAGACTGTAAGGAAACCTTTGCCCATTGTATATAGCAGGAGCTGCTGAGGTCAGCAAAGCTCAAACTATCCCCATCCCACTTGAAAATTGCTGGTAGGCGACTAAATAATTTTTTATTGCTTTCAAATACTTTAATGACATCTGTCTTGCCTTTCAAATGCAATGGATATGTCAGTTTTTGAGAGAAAAACGTTATGTGTGAAGTCATTAAGGGGGGAAGTAATCAGATGCAGAGCCAAGTACAGATATACTAAATACTATTTAAATAGTAATAATTCTTAAAAACCTATGACCCGATTGCTAGTAACCTGTAGTTTCAGCTTCAGATCCAGCAGCACTGCATAATATCCTTTTTAACCCATAATGGATGTAGGGCAGCCTCATAGCAGACAGGCAGGATCTCTGTTCTGGGGAGGGGCACTCTGTATCAGCTATGTCACCAGCTGTGCTCAACTAGCTTTTTTATGTGGGGCCGGGAAGCACTGCTTTCCCAAGAACAATATAGTATAGTCTGAGCATTAGTAAAATGGGAAGCTGGGGAACGTATGTTCAGATCCTGCACAGCAAATGAGCAACAGCTCTGTGATTGTTGCTTGATAAGCTTATTGTCTCTGCTTGGTCTCTGCTGAAATATCACACATATTTTGATTGTTAAACTTTGAGCAAGATCTTGACAGTCTGGAAGGATTTCAGAGGAAAAGCTCAAAGATGAAGTGCTTAGAACATCAGGCCAAAGAGAAAAGTTTTGAGACAGGAGCTGGGTGTGTGTTCAGTTCTACAGAAGAGAAGAAAGCTGGAACAGAGGAAAGTGATCAGACTGTTTGAACATGTAAAATGCTGCCAGAATAGATGAAAGACGATTGTTCGGTGTGCAAGAGAAACTGGATTTGAACTGCAGAAAGGGAAGGATTTGGTTCATATCATAAATGGGTTTCTAGCCCCAAGAATGGAGACTGTAGGAGGGAAGTTTTCAAGCAGGTGAGATAAGCCTTTGTCACTTCAAGCAGAAACACCTGATGGCCAGCTCCCCACTTTAATCTTTATTGCTCTGGCAAGCTCACTTGGTTGTCTTCGTGGCTGGTCTGTTCTTGGGAAGAGAGCATGCTGATACCTCCCCCTAGTTTCTCAGTAATTCAGTTTCAGCTACATAGCCATCCATCAGCACTTGAGTTTCGGGTTCTTCCCCCCACCCCCCTAGACATACGTACATGGAATCTCCCAACAAAATGTTGCCGCGTGGAGTGATCCTGTTTCCAACCAGTCATTATACACGTACACACAGTTTTTGTTTTTTTCTATCAACACACCATATGTTTGCTGTGGCCTCTGATTAGTTCTCATTGGACTGTTTTTGTTCCTCCATTTGGATTCCCCCCCCCCCTTTAAGGTTTTATTTATTCTGCTTTTGCAGACTTTTCTCAGCCCTGCAGGTGCCTCTTTCTGGTGTATGGATTGTGCTGGTTTGGCTACATAAGGATCAACTATCATACAATGAGTTTGATCCTCCTATATACAATATCTCCTGTAACAATTTTGCAAAGTTTTTTTTTTCCTTTTCTGATAAAATTGCTCAGATTCAGAAAGAGGTAGACTCCACCATGGTAGCCGGGCCAGGGCGGGAGAGTGCCAGAGCTCTGTCTAGTCAAGTTGTATGGGATCAGTTTAAACCTGTTACAGTGGTACCTCTGTGTGTTCGTTTGTGTGTGTGCAAGAGCGAGTGAGCGAGTGAGCGAGCGAGAGAGAGTCTGTCTGTGGATAAAGGAGCCATAAAAACAAAACTTTGTTTCACTGACAGAAGCTGCTATGCTGACTTTGGTTTTACTACATGTGCGAACTCCCCTCCCCCCTATTTTATTTTGTGAACCTTTAAAATTGCACCCAGTCTGCATGCAAGTCAATGGAGCATGAGACTTATGCTAGCAATTGATGGATGGATTTGGCCTGAGAGGAGGTCCAAGGAGGTGATATAAGTAGATTGACCTTTGCGGCAACCTGAGAAGTGTGAGGAATTTTTCACTGAGAATCCAAACCAGCTTCCAAACCCACTTCTAACCTGCCATGTTAGCAGCGGACTGCAGTTTCAGGGCTGCCATGAACTGCTTTCGTAGTGCAGCCCTTCCAGTCTGCAATAGGGGTACAACAATAAGGTTGTTGTATACTACTCTGTCAACTCAACATGTAACATGAGGATTAAAGCAATGGTGAACAGTTCAGGGTTGTTGTATACTTCTTTCTCAGCTTCTGCTCAACCCCAACAAGCAGTTGAGGTTTCATACCTCCAGACAATACCTGCAGGGGTATTGTAAGCCCCCTAGAGCCTATCCTATGGGACACGGGTGGTGCTGTGGTCTAAACCACTGAGCCTCTTGGGCTTGCCGATCAGAAGGTTGGCGGTTCGAGTTCCTGCAACGGGGTGAGCTCCCGTTGCTTGATCCCAGCTCCTACCAACCAATCAGTTCGAAAGCACATCAAAGTGCAAGTAGATTAATAGGTACAGCTCTGGCGGGAAGGTAAACAGTGTTTCCATGTGCTGTTCTGGTTTCGCCAGAAGCGGCTCAGTCATGCTGGCCACATGACCCAGAAAAACTGTCTGTGGACAAATGTCGGCTCCTTTGGGAGTAAAGCAAGATGAGCGCCGCAACCCCAGAGTCGTTTGCGACTGGACGTAACTGTCAGGGGTCCTTTACCTTTACCTTTTTTAGAGCCTATCCTGCAGTATGCAGAGTGAATGACACTGTAAGGCTAGATCTCAGCAAGAGCCTTTCCCAGCTGGCAGCAATAGGGGCTGTATTTGCTTTGGAATCTGCATTAGTGGGGCTAATTTTCAGGAAATAAGGTATCAGTTAAGAAACAGCAAGATCACTCTGCTGCTATCTCGTGGGAGTGAGTTTGTTTGTTTTTGTTTTAGCAGTAGGATGGACAACACTGGGGATTCCCAATCCTGGCTACATCAACATTTGTTTCATTGATTTCTATGGTCATTTCTCCCTTCCATCTCTGGGGATATTTAAAAATAGTTTCTCAATGCAGTCCAGGAAATGATCTGTCCAGGCATCGATAAAGTTCTGTCTCTGCTCTGCTGCTAGTTTCTCTCAGTGAAGGAAAGAGAAAGAGAACAATGGCTTCTTAAAATTCTCCCTGATATTTATGGGTTGCAAGAGGGGAGCATTTCGCAAAACATTTTTGGGAGGGTTGGGGGATGTAATTATTTGAAGAAAATTCTTTCTTGAGAAATCTTGGCTCACTTAATGTTGAATAACACTCTGCTGCTACTTGTAGTTGCTATTATATTTCTTTTTGGCTTGCCTTTCCCCCAGATCAGGACTCTAGGTGGTTCATATTGGTGGATGAAAGAAGTAGTGGGTTAAGGGAGGAGGAATAGAACAGGTAGGGACCAAGCCCATGACGTCCTTAAAATATCATTAAACAATATTAAAACTGGAGCTACAGTTGCACCAAAACATCATGGATGGTGAAACTAGAGAGGTTATATCACCAAATATTTTTCCGGGGGAGGGGATTTTCCAACCATTCAGGTGGAGCTCAAAAAAGAAAATGGTACCAAGTTTCCTATCCCTTCTTAAGGTCTCAAGGATCCTCAGAGCCCCAGGGGATGCTGTCTGCACTCCGCGGCATTTCCCCCTTCCATTCTCCTCTGTCCTCCCCCCACCTCAGACTTTCCTTCCTTCTGTCTTTCCTTAATGCCTCAATCCAGATCCCCACTTGCCTTGCATGGGACCAGCCTCTGATGCATCAATGCATCAGCAAGTTCCCTTTATACTTTCTGGAGGCTCCTTCCCCACATGTTCCCCACAGCTCCATTTCTAGCTGACCTGGCTCACCTACCAGTCAAGCTGGTAAATGGTCATGCGGTCTCCCAACATTCCCCCCCCCCAAAAAAAAATGGCCAGAAAATTATTCTCTGAGAAATTTTTGTTTGTCCCTAGATTCTTGGCCTCATTTTTCCTAGAAAAGTCCTCACACACTTGCGCGGGGGCATAAATCAGAGGGCTTTCTCGCTGGCTGCTCCCAATCTCTGGAACTCTTTCCCTAGAGAAGCCTGCCTGGCTCCCTCCCTGTTGTCTTTCTGCCATCAGGCGTTTGGAAACTGACTTCTTTTAATGAAAGGACTAGTGCCTCCCTGTTGTTGTGGTAATCGTCTGTATGTTTTTTAATAGAACTTGTCAATATACAACTTTAATTTTCTCAATGTTTTGTCTTGTTTTTTAATTATACTTTTCTATGTTTTTAGCTGTTCCTATTTTATCTGTAAGCCACCTTGAGTCCCTGTCAGGGCAGAAGGCGGGGTTTAAGTAAGTGTATAGTATATAGTCATAGAATCATAGAACTGTAGAGTTGGAAGGGACCCTGAGGATCATCTAGTCCAACCCCCTGCAATGCAGGAATATGCAGCTGGTCCATACAGGGATCGAACCTGCAACCTTGGCGTTATCAGCACCATGGTCTAACCAACTGAGCTATCCAGGCTCATCCAGGCTCATATAGTCATCATCAGTGGCAGAGCATATGCTTTGTATTCATAAGATCACAGGTTCAATCCCTGAGATCTGCAGCTGAAAGGAACTACTTGGCAGGGGTGAGGAAGACTATGGAGAGCCCCTACCAAGTCAGGGCAACACTGAGTTAGAATGGCAAGCTCAGAATAAACAGCTTCAGGCATTCGGACTATTCAGCACTGTTAAAGGTCATTGTCCTTGCATGCCTATGTGCCTTGTCTGTGTCCATCCCGTGGCTGTTTGCAACACACACAGCCCAGCCAGTGGTCGGTCCACTGTCCCTCAGACCTTGTGGGGGGCTGGACTATATATATTTTTTTTTTGGGGGGGGGGCGAATGAATTCCTATGCCCCACAAATAACCCAGAGATGCATTTTAAATAAAAGGACACATTCTACTCATGTAAAAACACGCTGATTCCTGGACCATCTGCAGGCCGGATTTAGAAGGCGATTGGGCCGGATCTGGCCCCCGGGCCTTAGTTTGCCTACCCATGGTCTATGCAATGCCTTCCCCAACAAGGCCCACCCTGGCCGCCTAATACATTTGGGCACCTGAGTCAAACTACAAAATGCCATCATCGGGGAAGAAGGGGTGAGTGCAGATCTACATCAGGAGCAAATGGGGAATAAAGATCTGCATCGGGAGGAGACAAGCGCACCTCCTATTTGCTCAGAGGCTGATGTAGAGGGGGCATTGAAGGAGGGGGGGGGCTGCTGAGGAAATCCAGCCTCCAAAGAGTACATGGCAGCTGTTGCCTGCGCTGTGGCAGCAGTGGCGGGCGATACATTCCTTGGAGGCTGGATCTGCTGTCTCTGTGGATCCTGCCACCTGAGGTGGTTAGCTCACCTTGCCTCATGGGTGGGCCAGCCGTGCCAGGCACAGAGATTAACTTCCAACCAGGTTAAGGCATCCCTCTTCTCCCAGCCAGGGGATATGATTATCATGCTTATCTGTGCAAAGGACCACTCCTTCCTCACCAGCGCTTGCTCTGTTGTGAAGGAGAATGGAACAGGGCTTATGGAGTATCCCTTCACCTTTCCTGTCGTAACCCTTCTCTCTCTCTCTCTCTCTCTCTCTCTCTCTCTCTCTCTCTCTGTGTGTGTGTGTGTCCTGCAGCTCATTCCTTGCTGCCGGCCTGGCTGAGGAAGGAGATGTTTTGTTTGTTTGCTGGCTCCTTCCTGAGATGCCTTTGCCATTCTGTTGGATTTTTAAAGCTAATCCCAAGAGAAGCTACACTGCTATTTGCAAAAGAACTCCTGTTTTCCTCTCAAATAATGTTTCCCTAAGGGAGGAGAATGGGCCTGGTTCCCGCTGACATTTAAACTGATAAATGTAATTTGTATGGTAAGATGCTGCTAATTTAATTGCATTTCCTTTCCTTCATCTCCTCTGCCCCGCACCCCCACCCCTTCCTCCCCAAGAAGAGAGGATCGCAGTGAAAGGCCTTGGCAAGGTGTCGCTTTGCATTGTGCAGAATGGGAAAGGTCTCTACCTGACTTATTTTGTCCCCTTTGCTTCAGCTGTCACTGCTGACAGCCCTCATGTTTATTTCATCTCGCGCGGTGGCTGTCTCGTTTCCCTATCCTCCGATGTCATTAACGCACAGAGAGTGGGGCCTGCAGTGCCGAGCCTAATGAAATCCACTGTGGCTCTTCATGCTCCCCACCTCGTTACCAAGGCTCAAGGTGTCAAATTAAATGCAGCCTGGAAAAGGAGAGAGAAAGTGAGGGGGAGCCTGGGGGTGGGGTGAGGGGAGAGAGAGAGAGAGTCATTAGAAGAGAAGAACTCATGAAATGCCTGCCCCTCATCTGGGATAGTGGGGTCTAACCCAATACCTGACCGTCTTTGCTTTGTGCTTCCCTTTCTGATGTTCACATTGGGGACATCTCTGCACTTACACTGAACGCCTTCCCCACAGAACAAGTGGAGCCTGCCTGCTCCCACACATTTACAGAACGATGGCACGGCTCCCCAGTAGATGAAACCCTCGTGTCATCTCAGTTTAGAAATTAATAGTGAGCTCCATTGCCAGCAGAGCACATTACTAACTTTACTGCTACTTTTTTCTGTTTTCCCCTGACGAGACTCAAGGCAGCTTACATATAAAATTAAGAAACGCTAAAAGCATAGGGGGGAAAAACACGATTAAAAATTGTTAGACTATATATATTTATATATACATATGTTCACACACATGCAAACATATATATATAATTTATTAAAATACATTCTGCTCCACGCAAATTTACAATTCATTTCTCATCTTTCTTTTCCTCTTTCTAACCACTCTTCTCAAAAAGGGCGTCTTTTTCACACACCCGCACCCTTTCTTCCTGCAGACAATTTAATTTGTGTTCAGAACCCACTGAGAATCTTCTTTTTCATTCAGTTCCTAGGTGGAATCCTGGAATATGGGAATAAAAATGCATCTGAGCACACACAAAGTGTATTTTAGCCGTCATTTAATAGCTGCCTTCTCATGCTAGAATTCAGGAGCATCATATGCTTACACAGGATTTTCGGTATAAGTGCTGAGTTGACAATCTCCCCCCCCCCCCCACTCTCAAAAAATCGCATCTATTTTTCATCCCCCACTCCTGACTTCCAGTGGTAAGTTCTTAAAAAAACACAACACCCCACCCCACCCCAAACACTGGAAGAAGGCACTTTACATTTTCAGTAATATTCATGTTGATGTCCTACCAATAAGTTAAACAAGGTGGTAGAAGCCAAAAGTGTTTGCAAAGCTCAAATTCCCGTCCTCAGTCCTTGGTCCCCAGCATTGGAAACTTCTGTTGGAGCTCCAGCAAATTCAGGGGGCTGATGAAAGCAGGAAGACAGCTCACCAGTAGCAATAGAAGCATCTAATGTTCATTTAACTCTGAAGGCTTGGGGGAGGAAAGTTCAGGGGCAGGAAAACCAGGAAATGCAATGCAGCAGAGCCCATTTCATGTCCATTTCTTGGCTTGCCTCAGATATTGCAAGTTTAAATCTGGCATTATAAGTAAAGAGGTATCTATGCAGTTTGTTTGAGATACATATAATGGGCTTCAGTTCCTATTGCCAGAACCATACAAATTGCCCAAAAGTTGTGGGTGGGGAATGGGAATGTACTTGATTCCTGAAATACTAGATGATTTGAGAGGGCTTCAGGATAGAGCTCTGGAAAAACATGGCAGCCTCAGCTGATATAGGATAATTGGAGAATATAATGTAAAGGGGTGGGGGGAATGTAATGAAGGGGAGACAAATAAGAGCAGGAGTTTATTAAATAGTTTTTTAAAATCATAATGCAGATTTTGTTCTGTCGTACTGGGTTTTTTTTAACTCTTGTGATAAGTTATCAAATTCTGATATTTCTATTTTTTTAATTGCAACAATTCCCTAAGCCATGGAATGGGTACTAATACCTTAAGTGGTGGCACAAACCTGATGCAAGATGTGTTGTTGAAATGTCTGGGAGCAATAGATATGTAAGTGGGTAGTTGCTAAGAAAGCGCAACACAGTCACATATAACTTTTTTTTGGTGTGTGTAAACCATTTAAGGGCTCCCCCCAATAATAATAATAATAATTTATTATTTATACCCCTCCCATCTGGCTGGGTTTCCCCAGGCACTCTGGGCGGCTTCCAACAAAACACTACAGTCAAGTGTATATAAATTTTATGAAATAAATAAAAAAGAAAACCAACAAATGAGGGAACTGGTAAAAAGGAAGTTTAAAGCAAAGTAGAGAGGGTCAAATCTCTCCAGATAGGTTTGGCTTTTGTTTGTTTTAATCTCATTAATAGAAGCTCCATGATATACTTCAGAACAGGAAAGGAACCATCAGAGCCAATAAGATACCAGCAGGGTTAATGAATCAAGGAAGCTAATTAGAGGTTAGAAGACATCTAAAAGGGATGCAGGTGGCATTGTGGTCTAAACCACTGAGCCTCTTGGGCTTGCCGATCACAAGATTGGTGGTTCGAATCCGCACGACGGGATGAGCTCCTGTTGCTCTGTCCTAGCTCCTGCCAACCTAGCAGTTTGAAAGCACACCAGTGCAAGTAGATATATAGGTACCACTGCAGCGGGAAAGTGAACGGTGTTTCCATGCACTCTGGCACTCGTCACGGTGTCCCATTGTGCCAGAAGCAGTTTAGTCCTGCTGGCCACATGACTTGGAAAGCTGTCTGTGGACAAACACCAGCTTCCTTGGCTTGAACAACGAGATGAGCGCCGCAACCCCATAGTCGCCTTTGACTGGACTTAACTGTCCAGGGGTCCTTTACCTTTTACATTAGAAGATGTATTTCAGGAAATGAAAGTCTTGTCCAAATGAGTACAAAAAAGTACAAATTTTGGCAATGAAGTACAAGTAGACAATAAGGAATGCGAAAGGGAAAAAATAATAATTTGCCATTAACATCATTAACAAAAATTCCACACCATGAGATGCAATAATGGGCTCTAACTTGGAGGCTGTCAAAAGCAGTTAGAGAAAACTAACAATGGCTATGTGCTTCCTCCACTGTCAGGGGCAGTATTCCAGATGGTTGTTATATTTAGTCTTCTAGTCAAAATCAGTGCTGAATTGCTGGCTAATAATGATCAGAAGCAATGCAAGGAGCAGGATTAGGGATAAAAAGCTAAAGTAGGTTCTTAAAACTTTTTTCCCCCGATTGACAAATTTAGTCAGAAATATTGCCACACAATTTGTTATATTCATTTTATTTTTATATATTAGTAGATCAGCAGATTAAATTTGGATTGTGGTTAATTATTATCACAATCCAATTATTAATTATTATCAATACGGTGTCCTTAGAGAGCATTAGATTTTACAACAACAAAAATGGGTTCCCCCTCTGAGGAACTTGCACGATCTGAAAGACTGCAGAATAATACCCATATACAACAGAAGCATGAGTGGAAGAATGATTGGCAGCAGGGCAGTGTGATGGAATGGTGAGTGAGTTGAGTGACTGACAGGTGGGGGGAGCTGGTTGAGATGGCGAGTAGGAGGAGTTAGTGAGATCAGAGAGCTAGAAAGAGATGGCAGGCCAAGGAAATAGAATAGATGGAAAAGTCAGGTATGCTGTTTAGAACAGGCAAACTGCTTTTTTATTATCGTATTGGCTTGAATATAAGCCTCACTTAACCCCAAATTCCGACCGTGAAAAGTTAAAGTGCGGCTTGTATTTGCGACCTTATGGTATGCAGCCAGGAGCACGGGGCAAACAGCGCCATGAGCGTGGAGAAGCGACGCCTGCCTTGTGCGTAGTCCTCCGTCCTCTCCCCCAAGGCCGGGAAGGGAGAGAGCGAGGAAGGGGGAAAGGCCGCTGGCAATGCAGCGTGGCTCCCCCACCGCCGCCCAGCATGCAGCCAGGAGCAGCAAGGAGTGGAGTCGCTTATATTCGGATATTTTTTCTTTTTTTCACCCCCCCCCCCCAATTTTAAAAGTGCAGCTTATATTCAGGTGTGGCTTATACTCGGGCCAATACGGTATTATTAAACAACTATGAGCGCTGTTTTCCATAAATACATATAGATACTGATTCTTAGACTGATGAATGTGTTTTGGTCTGGGTGAATTCTAGGAATAATATGCCTCACTCTACATGCCACCTTTGCTACTCTACATGATTAAGCATATAAAAGGAGAGTCCTATTGTTCTTCATAATACATTGGGTGATGGAAGCAGGAACCAGGGAAGGCTGGACTCGGCTGAGTGACTGAACCTTGTGTCCTCCAGGGGCCACGGCCTTTTGGGGACCCCTGAAACAGCACACTATACATTAGCAATGACTTTGACTTGAATACGTAGCTGTAGGGACAGCTCAAAAGTTCATCTCCTCCTTTGCCGCTGTGTTTTTGAGATTGGTCAGTGTGTCAGTTTTTGATCTTGTGGTTTTAAGAAGTTTATTACACCTGAATTCCATGCAATGCATGCTGCGAATCAAAAGTGGCAGATGATAAATCCAAACCAAGGGAACCAGTGTCTTATTTCATTTCATTTCACTTTTAATTTGTATACCACCTTTCCATATTGCTATGCACAAGGTGGCTTTCAAGCTGGAGAAACAACAACATGCACAACAAAACTATAACCATCTTATAACAATCCAATCCAATCCAATCCACTTTACCACCTGCCATTTTATCTAACTTGATAGGTTACTTGAACAGGGTTTGTTTGTGTGGGTTGTTCTTTTATTAATATTGGCTGCAATAAATGATATTTTGGGCTCCTAAATCATAGTTGCTAACACATTTTTTTTCACCATTCTTTTATATTACTGATATATTTCTCTTTGCGATTGCCTGAGATGCCACCTGTTCTGTGTCAAGACACTCAGGAGTTTCTAGAGTTGCTAAAGATTTACATTTCTGAGAGTTCCTCAGCTGAGATGTCTGGTTGTGAAATGTGGGTGCAATGGGTTGAGTTTTTGTTTTTGCTTTTTTCTGCGGGCTCTGCTGTACCATGCCTTAGCTGGGAGAGATGGGAGTGCTCTCTTTTTCCATAAGGGGCACTCCTGTTGCTGCAATCTCTCCATTAATGTTGTAAAACAGATGTGTTGGAAGGTGCTTAAAAAATGACTTAAGACTAAAGGTGACGGCCCCTCCTTTTCCTTCCCTGACAGTTCCCAAGCCCCCCACGCAAAAAGTGTACTGGAGGGCTGGGGGACCCTCTGAAGCAGATTTTGAGGGTGCATGCGGATACTATAGGGAAGAGGCGAGGAAGATGAAGTGCCACAAATGTGGAAATGGGTTGTGCAGTCAGGTGGATGGAATTGGATATTGTCCTTAAGGTGAAGCCTTTGCTAGCAAATATTTTGAAATCCAACAGATTTTCCTGTTGCACCATTCCACTTTTGAATAAGAATTTGCATTTTTAATATATTTTAACCTCTCCATTTTATTGGCATTTCTTGGTATTGGTATTGATTTGGCAGATTCCATATATGAAACACCGTCATAAACTCTCAGCTGTCAAATACCAACCACCATTGCATGTTATCTCTCAGATGTTGTAAGTTTTTAAAATACCTTTACATTTCAACTGTCAAATATTGTTATTAAAAGCTATCATGCCAATCACCCAATACTATCAAATGTGATGTGCCAGCAGTCTCGAAACTGTTCTCCAGGGAACTCTTGAGTTCTTTGGAAGCTTGCTGTAATTTACTCAATGAGAAGATCAGTGATCATGGTCAGGTTTCTTTCTTTCTTCTTCTTCTTTTTAAAAAGTCCTCTGCAATGTGCAACCTCAGAAAGCTGGTGAGCTGTGGAGAAGGAACATGGGAGTGCAGGTCTCAGAGCAGGGGTGATGGTATCAACCACCAGGGAACAGGGTGTCAGGAGGCATAATTAACAGACCCTCCTCACCCTGGGGAGTGAATGAGATGATAACAAAGTCTTCAAGTTTTACTGTTGTTTGTGCTGACTTAGCATCAGAAGAAAATGATCAAGCAAAGGATAGATTATACTTCTTTCCTTTATTCATGGTAGCAACTGCAGTGGTATAACTTCTGTGCAAGGTGGTTTGCATTACTAATTAAAAGCTAAAGGTTGGATTTCAACCGGCTGAAGATCTTTTCTTAAAAGGTCCATGTGTTTTTATAAGTTAAACTTATGTGGCCCAAAGCAAGCACTTCTGTGTGTTCAATGGAGCTTCACTCCCGGGAAGTATACATTCAGGATTCTATCCCGTGTACTGCTCTTCTGGGGGTGCTTTGTGTGTTTAATAATGGAGCAACAGTGTCACCTGTATTTTTGGGTTTTTCCAAGGCCGTAGGAGCTCTCCTGAAAATATCGCCTGAACTTCAAAAGTTAACCACACCACCACGGATGGTGAAGCCTAAAGTTGCTCACATTAGCCTAGAGAAGTGGTTCTCAGCTAAGAACTGTGCACCCCCAGTTTTTCAAAAATCAAGCCATGAACCCCCACCCTTTGAAAATTTTAATATCTTTATGGCAGTTTTTGTTATGTGAATGGTGTCATGGACCCCCTGGGTGGGTTTTGCAGACCCCCTATAGTCTGTGCACCGCCGATTGGGAACCATTGCCCTAGAGCATTGTGGGGTTTGCTTGTTTGCAAAAATAATGTAGACTGGAAACAGGCAGGGTCACTCATCCCCTTTGAACAGCTGTCTTTCTTACACACTCCTTTCATCACCTGGAGAAACCTTGGAATGTCTCCAGCATTGCCTGCCTAGTAACAGAAGCAGGAGGATAGCGGGAATAATAGTACTACCAGTCTCCTGTTTCAGACAATATATTTAAAGAAGAGTAAATGTTAGAGCAGCAAACATTGTTTGATTAATCAGTGTCATTAATGGGGTAGAAAGAGAAAAGGTTTATTCATAGTTTATAATTTTGTTTCTCGTTTAAATAGGTAAGCAAAAAAATTCTGATTTGAGGAGCTATAATAGGTTGCACAGGCATGCCAGTTGCCTGCTCAAGGATCAAATTGGATGACCACTTCTCCAAACCCCACAGTTAAAAGATATTTTTGCCTTCCTGTTTGTGTCCAAAGCTAGCCGACAGTTTGCCTTTCAGGGTAGAACTGCTGTGCCTTTTCCTTCAGCTATATAAGACCCACAGGCAACTGAAGCTGACAGTTCTCAAATGAAATCAGTGTCAATACATCTTTTAGAACTGGATCTTACACAACACTGATGGGCCTTTTACTGGAATGTTTTTTGAAGCCATTTAGGCTCTCCTGTGTTAACTGCTAATAGGAAAGGAAGAGAAGCTGGCCACTTTTTTCCAAAACACCTCAAAACGTACATTCATTGTGGTATTGTGATATGTTCATTTTAATAAAAAGTGTAAATTTAAATTAATTCATTAAATTCAAATATTTTAATGTGTGTGTGTGTCTCAGTGTGTGTATATATATATGTGTGTGTGTGTGTAGTTGACCAGTAAAGATTGGATAAGGGATTAGGTCCTCCCACTCTAAGAGGCAGAAATATGGGAGAGAAGGACAAGAGAGATGTTTTCAAATTATAAATGGTTGCAATAAGGGAAGACCCATAAGGAAGGACAAGAAACAACAGGGTTAAGTTTGCAGCAAAGAAAAGTAAGAGATTGGAAATGTTTCTTAAATGGGCAGTGGAACAACTTGCCTAGGGAAGATGTAAAATCTTCCTCCCTGGTGGTTGTAAAGAAGAAATTGGATCAGCACTGAGCATTGATGGGAAATGCTTTGAGCTGTCTAGGAAATCCGGTTGTTTCAGGACTATGTGACACTAACTAGGACTATTCTGATTCTCTCTATCATTGGTAACTTGTAGGTCATTGATGACACTTCATATCTTTTATTTATTCATCTTTACTTAGTTTATTTTCAGTACAATTAGTGTTTCCTGATTAAATAACGAGTGGCCAGTGAGGAACAATTATGCATGTGGCCTTGCCTTGCTTTTGCATCCTTTGGACTTCCTGCATCATTTGTACTGTCTCTACTCCTTTTTGTTCCTAGACTTGCTTTACGTTAGCATTTTGCTCGGTGCTTTTCTTCTATAAAAAGAGGTGAGGTTGTTGCACCGGCAGTGCCTTGCGAGTATCAGCATGACTGAGAGACCATGAGTTGAACAATCCTCCAGTTGGGTTTTCAGTTGACACTTGTTTCTGAATAGAATCCTCAGACTTGTACACTTCCGGTGTTCCTTCTGCCCAGTTTCATGGCTGTTTTTGTCCTTGCTGGACTTCCCTCCATCACCTACTGCCCTTTCATGAGAAGGCGAGGAAAAGAGGTGATGGATGGCTTTGTCCTGTAGGTCATGCTCAGCCCTCGGGCGCCTGCCATTCCGTGGCACCACTACCCTGTGATGAGTCCCTGTCTCTGTCCGGTGGCAGAAGGACACAGCTGTGAGGCTCTGTATGAGACACTTCCCTGTACATTTTCTGCAGCACCGGTGTCTGGGCTGCCAAGGCATAATCCGTCAAAGCGCCCTCCATGAGGAGAAAGCAGAGCAGGGGGCCTCGTGTTAAAGTCAAAGGAAGAGCTGCCTGACTTTAGCCTCCAGCTGCGTATGGGGCTCTGCTCTGGGCTTGGCAGTAAATAAATAAAAGATGGGAATTGGGAGGGGTGAGGAGAGCTGCCATGTGTAACCCACCTTTCTTGCTTGTCAGACCTCTTTGCCCATTGTTTCTGACTGAGAAAATGGTCTTAGGATCAGGCAGAGAGGCAGTGATTTGTCCAAGGCCACCCAGGAAGGCTATGATGATGGAGCTAGGCTTTGAATTAAGGTTCTCTCAAAGTCTAGGTCTCAAGCCAATGCCACTGATTAGTGTTTATAGTTGTTTTTCATTACTCCATAATAGCTAAAATCTGCTTTTAAGTCAGCATAACTGATTTTTTTGGTCTGCCATCATAAACCTTTTTTGGAGATGCATATATGTATGCAAAAATTCTAATTGATGAAGACTATGCTAATAAAAATAAATACATTTATATTTACAATTAGCTGAATCTGCAGTCCTAAACACTTGCCAGGGAGTAAGTCTCATTGAACTCAGTGAGGCTTACTTCTAAGTAAAGATTTAAAGATTAACACTATAGGGTTATAAATTCCAAAACAGTCAGATGGTTTTTTTCCTTTTTAGACAGCTTTGAGCTGAGTTTATGCATAAGAAAGCTTAGCTTCTGCCACAGAATCTTCCTTTCAAGTCTCGTTTTAAAGACCCTTACCAAAACACTACTATTGCAATGAAAATTTTGCAACTCATGTGCATGGCATCAGTAAATTTGTTTCATCTCTGCTACCAGTTATTTGTTTTAATGCAATTTCCAACAGAGTTGGTTCCATGTTTCACCATTTTGAGGTGAGAAGTTTGGGTAGCTGGATGTTGGACCATTTCACACATTCTCTCCCCACATCAAGAGTTCCTCTCAATTGCTTGTAGCTACATTAGCAAAAATCAAACATGTTAACCAGATGGTCATAGATATCACTGGTAGCAATTCTCTTGATTACAGCTGATAGAAAAATGGTGCTGTGATTCTGGGAATTGTTACTGGCCATATTTCTTTGGAGGCACAGCTCCCCTTATCAGAAGATGTAAGATGGGTGTAACTAACTGTTGAACAAATTCCCCTGATGAACATCAGCGAAATGAATCAGGAATTTTTGATTTTTCTATTTATATTTAAGGAAGCAAGAACATATAACTCAACAACATAGAAGAATAAAGAATGACTATATAGCTCAATTAAAATTAAATGAACACACACAAACAGAAAATACAAATGAATGAATGAAAAATAAAAATCTGGGACATTTAGTTCATGTTCCAGGGGGGGGGGGGATGTTGTTATTGGTGTTGGGGAGGGGATAACATTTTTAAAGAATAATTTTAAATATAAACATCAGGATGTTGTCTCCAGGTTTACTTACTTACTTACTAGTACACCTTATTGTATTTGCATGTTTCATACTTTCATATTTTGCAATTAGCAATCAATTTGCATTTGTAACCCGGATTGCTAGAAAATGTAGTGTGTGAGCTAGCCCAAGGGATCTCACACAGCTGGCACCAGAAAGCGTTTTTTCTGCAGGTCAGATTGGTTCTCAAATATGCGTGTTCTCCTTCTCTTCTAGTATGTAGTTTGATTCACTTGCTTGAGCCATCTATTTTGCCTTTCTGTTCCATCAGTCATACATTTATCCCCAGCAATGGAGCATATTGAGAAGGAGTGATCTCTATCATGACTGATGTGTGATGCACTGTAGTGGGGTTTTCCCCACTAATGGGAAAGGCGTCACGGTTCCCATTAGTGGAATAATTCGCTTGATGCTGTTACATTGTTAAAACTGGTCAGGTTTCTGCGCACTTGGTTCCTGGATAGTCAACTGGCCGGGAGCCCCACAGGAGCTATTCTGCGATTTCCAAAGAGATGGGGGCGGGGTATGATAAATATGTCAGATTTATTGTGTGAGAATATGTTTGACAATCCATTGAATGATAAAATAGCACTTAGTAAAACTTCATATTTTGATAGCACAAGAGTTGCTAACCCTTTTTGGTCTTGATCAGCCTTTGGGGGGGGGGGGTCACATGTCCCCAGACCTGTGCAGAGCTTGTCTGAGGCCTAGGGCGGGAGTCTTGTTAGAATAAAGTTATAAACGAAAAAGCAGCTGGTCCCTGGCAGGGCCCCCAGCCAACTTAGCCCTCCAAGGCCCAGTGTAAGTATACCCTGCGGCAGCGTTCAAAACTCCCATTGTTCTAGGCGCATTTTGCGACAGGGAATTACATTAGCGCGAGCAGTTCCTGAGCTCTGGGCGCAGTACTGCCCCTAAGATTTCAGATTAAAGCTGCCACTGCTGGCACTGAGGGCATGGGAGGAGAAATTCCTACCCGCTCGACTTTCAAGAGATTGCTGCAGCGCCAAGCAAGCTAATAGGTTTAGCTGCAGTTCACTCATTTTCAGCTTTGTATTATTGTTATTGAAAAAAGTGTGCCTTGACATTCCGTTGTGGCGCCCATAACCTAGGTTTAAGGTGCCATTTAGCTCCTCGCTTTCATATCTCAGTTTCTAACACTGCCCTGCTGCCCCCTCCGCCTGCACGTCAGTGATGGGTGTGCCCCCCCCCTCTTTTGTGCTCACACACAGGCAACAGCACCCCCTCAGCTGACCCATGCAGATCAGCTGGGGAGGGAGTAAACAAAGGGCTCTTCCACAGGCAATTTGGGTTTTCTCTGGATTGACATCTGTTCTGATTTAGCACTAAAGAGTGGATTTTCTCTGGGCAAGGAGTGGGGGAAGGGGAAAACCACTCAGACCCAAGCTTTCTAGGCACAGGACCTCCCAAAAGTTTGGGTGAGTCCAAAACCTGGGATAAAATTTGGCTTTGAATTTTTTGTTCTAAGCCCCCCCGCCATTGAATGATCATCAACCAACCACCTTACCTAAAACAGGGGAGCGCATCATCCAGAAATTGCACTGCAATCAGAGACATGCCTAGTTAGATATGTAATACTACATGCGTGTGGAAATATGCCCACATAGGGTATTTCATGTGCCTGGCCTCACTTGCAAAAAGGACATTCATTCAGTTATTCTGGATGTGGGATTAGAAATGCACACTTGTTTCATGAATCTCTGGCATGCTGAACACTGTACATGAAGCAAGGTGTTGTTTAAGGCTGCACATGAATTGCTGCATAGATAAAGGGTGTGAGATGTTGTTGTTTTTGGTCCCATTTAAATCAGGCCTGGGAATGGACAAAGCTCAAGACTCCTGAGAGCAGTCTCTGTGGTATTACTTGTTGATAGCAATAAGCTAATTACCTGATTAATTAGATAGTGAAAAATTCAGAAACCCCCATGGAAATCAATATCCCTTTCTTTTTCTTTAACCTCTTTACTCAATGTAGGTCACAAAACATGGAAACCCGCCAAGTCCCAAAGAGTAAAGCTGCAAAGGGTTATTTAGGTTTATAGGCTGTCCTATAACCTTTTATTTTCCTTACATCCCTTTTTAAAATAACTTCCTCCATACTCATTCTGTTTTAGAACTGAGACTGAACTAGGGTTGATTCTAGCTGTTTTTATTTCCTGTATATCACAGTTCTGGTTGGCACTGATACTTTAAGAGTAGTGGGGCTCTGGTTTTAGAATTCAGCACCCTGTAATTTCTTTAGCAGGACGCGGGTGGCGCTGTTGTCTAAACTACCGAACCTCTTGGGCTTTCCAGTTGGAAGGTTGGTGGTTCAAATCTCCACAACAGTGGTGAGCTCCTGTTGCTCTGTCCCAGATTCTGCCAGCCTAGCAGTTCAAAAGCAGGCCAGTGCAAGTAGATAAATAGGTACCACTGCAGTGGGAAGGTAAGCAGCATTTCCGTGTGCTCTGGTTTCCGTCACGGTGTCCTGTTGCACCAGAAGCGTTTTAGTCATGCTGGCCACATGACCCAGAAAGCTGTCTGTGGACAAATGCCGGCTCCCTCATCCTGAAGCGAAGTGAGCGCTGCAACCCAAGGTTGACTTTGACTGGACTTAACTATCCAGGTGTCCTTTACCTTTACCTTTACCTGTCTTTGGCATTGCTGCTTTTGAATCCTCTGTGAAAGATTGCTGCTCAGCTTTTCTGTTTTGGAAACTGAGGCAGTGAATGAGTGATATGCATAAGACCACACAACGAGGCAATGAGAGAAGTAGGCCTTGAACCCTTTGCTTCCGATTTCCAAGCCAGATACCATTAGCCCTGTGTATGTGGTCTCTGCTTATGTTTCCCATTCTGGATGAAGGCATGCAGCTAGCATTTGCATTTGCCCCTCCTGGTGTGCATGGCATGGATAAGAGCTATCCAGGGGAATTCAGTGCAGTGGCTTGTCAGTAATACTTTGCTGCGGGCAGCAGGAGCACATATGGTCCGAAAGAGACGATTAAAGGAAGCTCCAAGCCCTGTGTTGCTGACAAGTGATAACTGGCTTCTTTAGCTCAGATCTGGAGGGTGCTCATGATTAGACTGGACACTATCTAAGGTTCCTAGCTTCCCAAGTCATCTCCTTTGCATTCAGTTGCCCAGCAGGGCTTCACTCTTGGGAATCACATTGGGTTCTTTTGTGTTTCCTTGTTTCCTGCTAGTTTGTATTGGCCTGACCCACTTCTCTGGAAGTGCATCTTTTATTTCCAGTTGGAGGCTGGGCCCCTGGGGCTAATTGCCTGGATTTCAACCTCCAGATTTTCCATATCCACCTTGATGAATCCCAGGAAGAGTTCTAGCAGTACGCATCTTACAGATCTTGAACTCCAGAACCCACTAGAAAAATTTTAATCATGGAACCCATTTTTCAAGAGGTGAGAATTTTCTTTCAAAGTTGCATTGTCATAGTTTTTCAAAAACCAAGTATTAGAAAATTGCATTTGTCCTTCTAGCATCCAGGTGAGTGACATTACCCCTGCTATACTGGGGAAGGATTTTGGTATATAACAAGCTGCAGTATAGGACTAGAAAAATCTGAAGCTCTTGGACATTTTGAGCAATCATGCTGGAATCTAAAATACTTTTCCATTTATATCCAGAGCTGGCCTTAAAAAAGTCTGTTGCTGCGTTTTAGGATCATGAAATATTTTTTTCGATTCCTATTACAGCAAGCCTTCCTGCCAGCAAGGGTCTTTCAACTAAGACTACTTTATCAGCTTGCAGGTTGTAAATGTCAAGCCATATTGCAGGGTACTTTCTGTTTTGCCTAGCTGGCTAAGTTCAGTAGAGAAGGGTTGCCTCTGAAAACCAGTTGCTGGGAATTGCAGCTAGGCAGAGTGCTGCTGCGTTTATGTCCTGTTTTAGCTTCCAGGCTTCCCACAGACATCTGGTTGGCCATTGATAACAGGATGCTGGACTAGATCGGCCATGGGCCTGATCCAGCAGGCTCATCTTACATTCCTAAGGGTTGTAGCTTCCTGGAAAAGTACATTCTATGTTTGCAGATGGTTCCAGACTGAATCACCAACATCACCAGTAACTGAGAAAGAGACAGACCTCAGATCTGATGTTTTAGCAAATTTCTCCTACCGGTCACAATTAACAATATTGGGCTAGATGAACCTATGATCTGATCCAGGTTAAGTGTCAGGAGCTGGAGTCTGGGGAAGATCAGCAATAAAACACCTGGTGTCAGTGAAGTTAAACCAAAACATTGCAGGCCTAGCGATCACAGCAGCTCTTCCCAGTAGTTCTTGCCCCAATGAGGAAGTTGCGAGAGCTGAAGGTCTCCACCTTCCATTGCTCTTTAAGTCTCTTTCTCCGGGTTCCTGGTCATCTTGTCTCTCTTTGCTCTGGCCTCTTCCTTTCTCTGCATGGAGAGAAAGCAGGGGGGAGGAGAGCTGGTCACAGCAGGAGGGGGAGGTTCCCTGGCTTCTTCAGCAGACAGCATCATATCTGTCCCTTGACCCCCCCTCTGCTTCTGCCTATGATTCTTGACTGCTCTCTGCCACAGCCTCTTGCTGCTCACTAAACCCTGTTGCCACTTTAGCTTTCGACACCTCCTGCTCCCTCTTCTCCCTCTGGCCACTCATCGTTGTCCCACCACCAATCCCCTGGCTCTGAGCCTTCTTCCTCTGGAGGTTTCCTGGGGATTTCTCAGCTGGTACCTCCCACCACTCTGCTGCATCCGGCCAGTCCATGATAATAAGGCAGTTTTGACTGTTCAGTGGGGCAAAATGTTTCCCATCAGGATTTTACCTGGACCTAAGTGTGCAATGCTTTTCCAAGTCTAGATGGTGATGGTACGATGTAAGCTGAACCAAGACTCAGCTCCAGAATCCTTGAGCATGTCTCTGAGCATGAGCAGTTAATTTTTCTCACTAGTGACCAGACTAATGACAGGGAGCAGCTACCAGTATGTTTCTGAGCACAATTCAAAGTGTTGGTGCTGACTTTTAATGCCCTAAGCTGAGAAAAGTGAGGCTACAGGGAACCAGGCAGAGGGCCTTCTTGGTAGTTGTGCCTGCCCCATGGAACGCCCTCCCATCAGATGTCAGGAAATAAACAACTATAGTAGTACCTCGGGTTAAGTACTTAATTTGTTCTGGAGGTCCGTTCTTAACCTGAAACTGTTCTTAACCTGAAGCACCACTTTAGCTAATGGGGCCTCCTGCTGCCGTCGTGCTACCGGAGCACGATTTCTGTTCTTATCCTGAAGCAAAGTTCTTAACTTGAAGAATCTGTAACCTGAAGCGTATGTAACCCAAGGTACCACTGTATCTGGTCAGGAAAGTTTTTTAATGTTTGATGTCTTACTGTGTTTTAATTTGTTAGAAGCCACACAGATTGGCTGGGGGAATCCAGTCATATGGGTGGCATATAGTTGTTGTTGTTGCTGCTGCTGCTGCTGTTGTTACACAGCTCTTTTTGACAACAGGCCAATGGCAGCCATGCATTTGACATACATGTGGCATTAGTGCAAGGACGGGGAGCTTGTGGCCCTCCAGATGCTTCTGGACTCCATTCTTGTGTCTTAGCTCCCATGTACCACTCAGTGGTTAGGGCCTCTCCCCCACCCATGGAAAGTGGCCGAGTGTAATTATGCAGAAAGCTCCATTGGAGCTATATCAATAAGACAGACGTCTGTTGTATCATTCTCTCTCAGTATGGCATTTCTTCTCCCCAATTGCTCATATAGAATCATAGCCTAATAGCATCCCATTAACATAATTGCCAACACAACTAGTGTTCCGTGTCTCAGAGCCATTTACTTACTTTACGATAAAAAAAAAAAACCCCACGTACCAAAACCAGCCTGGAAATCACACCAAGGAGGTGCACAGGGAGGATACTTTGGCTGCTTGCCCCCCTTTTGGTGCCATTTTGTTGTTTGAGACCCGGGTGTTGAAGGATAAACACGGGAAAGGTGGGCTCAGCTGCAGGACGTGGGATGCCGAGTAGTCGGACCAGACTCGTGAGCAGACGTGTGCTAAGATCTAAACGGATTCTGCCAGGCGAAATGAAATTCCCATTATTTTTAATTAATCCTTAATTAAAATATATTACTCCGCAGATTCCGCAAATCTCTCTTAATATGCAAATGCAGCCCATTCAAGGATATTTACATATCATTAATTAAAACGGCACATTCTTTCAGTCTAACAAGCTGAGGGCCTTGGCTGCTGCCATGCTGGCACACGGCAACTGGCCCTGGCAGTGCCAAGGCCAAACAGCAGAAAGATGTTCAGTGTCAGCCACTCCACAAGGGGTTACAGCACTGCCCGTTCACCTCTAGAACCCTGGTTGCATGCCCTGCCTTGGTTCAAGTGCTGTGTTCCCCCGTCATGAGGCCAAGTGTGCCCTCCACAACACGCAGCAACTGCAAGGTGCCCTATTCATTATCTGTGGCAGCCTTCCTGTGACCTTGTACAAACAGCAGTTGCTATGTTTGTCCATGGTCTTTTTGGGGAGGAGATCTCCGTGAGCATAAATTATAGGCTGTTTTATGAAGCTAAAGGTAACCCTGAACTGAGCACCCTAAAGTGAACCTACACATTATAGAAGTGACCCTGATTAAGAAAGTGGCTGACTTGGATTTCAAAAGATTGTCGTGCTTCACCTTTCCCTCAAGTAGTTTACCTGGGCTATTTTTTTCTTGAGCCAGAGACTCAGGAGGAACATCATTTCTGAGAGCTATCTATCCTACAGGTGGAAAGTTGTGGCTGGTGGTTTCATTTCCTAGTTTCACCCACCTGCTGCAGCTTGTCTCAGTGTGGTGATGTCCAAGCAGACTCCAGATAGATTGGGGAGCAGAAGAGCCTGAGGGAGAGAGACATGATGGGGATGGAGGGGCACAGCCTGATGTACATCATTAACTTTGGTGAAGCGGAAAATGAGTGGATTTCCTCCCATCCCCAAGCACCATATTTGAAAGTGTACAGAGGGGAAGCGAAGAGGCACTTGGTGTCTTCTCAGAAGTGACAAAATGCAATCTGCACTTCCGACTTTCATCGTTTTGGGCATCATGAAAAATGTGAATTTGAAAAATTCCTTACTAGCTTTTCAGCGAGCAGGTTAATTTCAGAGAGCGTTTATTTGAAGTTGATGGAAATTTAAATCTGGATATTAATTCTTGACTCTCATTCTTGCCTTCGGTGATGTGGGTATGAAAAGAGTTGCTTTTTATTCTTGCTTGCAGCTTACTATTATTCAGTTTTGCTTTTTGTGAATTGCTCAAAAGTGTTGCTATGGAACAATATAAAACCTAATAACAGAACTGATAAATAACAACGCTCCATAATGCATGACAAGCTGGATGATGACTAGAGTGCAATAAGTGGCAGAAGCATTGCACCAAAACTGACCAAACGCTGGCCAGCGCTTATCATAGAGCCTTCTAGGTGGCAGTGTGGGCTGCAAAGAAAGCTCATTTTGCACTGCATCCTTGAGGAGCCGGTGGGCAGAACTATTTTGGATGGCCTAGAGGTTACGACCTCTCATTGTAAGGGAAGGATCTCTAGAACAAACTATATTGATTGTCCCATTGATTGGGCTAAGTGGAAACAGGACCCCCTTTTAATGAAACAGGGGAAAAAATGCTGGCAACACACACACACACACACACACACACACACAGCAGTCTTTGGGTGAGCATGGCAGAAATGCTGACCTTCTTAAAAGTAACTTAATAGGGGAAGTTTGCTCATGGAGAACCTCAGTCTTCTCAGTTTTTGTTCAGCATAGATGCACATACTTTCCTGGAACGGACTGAGAAAATATATATATATATATATATATATATATATGCAGGTTTTGGTGTCCTCGGGTGTCTTCCCGTGTAAAAGTTGGGGTGTCTAGGCGACGTTTCGACGAGGTCTCACTCGTCATCTTCAGGCTGGTGCTTTCGGCTTCTTGTTACTGGAACAGAGCAGGATCTCAGTGTTTGAGTTCCTATAAATACTGTTGAGGAGGTGTGGTGTATAGCCTCCAATGTTCTGGGCAGAGAGGAGGTTCCCAGGCTAGTGTGCCTTTTCTTCTTTTGTTCCTTAATTACTTGAGGGATATCTTGAGTGATTTCTTGAGTGATTTCCTGAATCCCACTTAGGTGGGTCATTAGGTGTGGATTAGTTGCTAAAGCCTTCGTGTCTTGAACTCTTGAACTTTGTGAAGAGTTTTTCTGAGAAGATGGCTGTACTGCACTTGGTTGTGCTCTGGCTTGGCTTCGTGTATAGGGGCGAGCTGTGGTTTTGTGGCCTGTGCCAGCCAGATCTGTGTAGGGATTGCAGGGGGGTGCAGCATCCGGAGGTGCCACCCTGGTTTGGCTACTGGATGGTGTCTGTAATTTATCTGTGGAGAGGGTCTGGGTTTGGGTCTGGTGTGGTTGATTGGTGATGGCGTTCTGTGTGCCTCTGGATCTGGTGTCAGATTTTGTGGGGAGGGCTAATTTCCAGATGTCTGGCAAGCGGGATGTGTCGTCACGCTTGTTCATGTTGTGAGGGTGTTTCTCTATCTCGATGGCTTCCATGATTATTCTCTTGTGGTGATGTTCCATGTTAAAGAGCAATTTGGAATCTGCAAAATTAATTTCGTGTCCTGTTTCTTTCATGTGTTGGAAAAGAGAGGAAGTTTTTTCTTCTTTTTTGACGGCATTCTTGTGTTCTGCGATACGTGCATTTATTCGTCTGTTTGTTTGTCCAATGTACGTGGCTGGGCAGACTTTGCAGGGTATTTCATAGACCCCTTGGTTTTCCAACTGAATTTTATCCTTGGGGTTTCTGAGGATATTGGCTATTTTTTGGTTGGTGCAAAAGGCTGTTTTGATATTGTGTTTATGGAGGATTTTGCTAATTTTATCTGTAGTGCCCTTGATATAAGGAAGGAGGGCTATGCCATTGTTTTCTTCTGTGTCTTGGTTTTTGGGGGGTGTTTCTTTTTGGATTAGCTTCGTAACCCTGTTTTGCTGGTATCCATTGGCAATTAACACATTTGAGAGATTCTGTAACCCCACAAAATCTGACACCAGATCCAGAGGCACACAGAACGCCATCACCAATCAACCACACCAGACCCAAACCCAGACCCTCTCCACAGATAAATTACAGACACCATCCAGTAGCCAAACCAGGGTGGCACCTCCGGATGCTGCACCCCCCTGCAATCCCTACACAGATCTGGCTGGCACAGGCCACAAAACCACAGCTCGCCCCTATACACGAAGCCAAGCCAGAGCACAACCAAGTGCAGTACAGCCATCTTCTCAGAAAAACTCTTCACAAAGTTCAAGAGTTCAAGACACGAAGGCTTTAGCAACTAATCCACACCTAATGACCCACCTAAGTGGGATTCAGGAAATCACTCAAGAAATCACTCAAGATATCCCTCAAGTAATTAAGGAACAAAAGAAGAAAAGGCACACTAGCCTGGGAACCTCCTCTCTGCCCAGAACATTGGAGGCTATACACCACACCTCCTCAACAGTATTTATAGGAACTCAAACACTGAGATCCTGCTCTGTTCCAGTAACAAGAAGCCGAAAGCACCAGCCTGAAGATGACGAGTGAGACCTCGTCGAAACGTCGCCTAGACACCCCAACTTTTACACGGGAAGACACCCGAGGACACCAAAACCTGCATTCCTGTACCCGTGAAAATCTACGAAAGCATATATATATATATATATATATATGAGAAACAGAGAGAGGGGAATCATAGAATTGTAGAGTTGGAAGAGACCCAAAGGGCCATTTAGTCCAAACCCCCTGCAATGCAGGAATCTCAGCTAAAGCATCCAGGACAGATGGCTACCCAACCTCTGCTTAAAAACCTCAAGGAAGGAGAGTCCGCCACCTTCCAAGACAGTATGTTCCACTGTCAAACAGCTCCTATCATCAGAAAGCTATTCCTGATCTTTAATCAGAATCTCCTTTCTTGTAACTTGAAGCCATTAATTTGAATCCTACCCTCCAGAGCAGGAGAAAACAATCTTGTTATATCTTCCATGTGACAGCCCTTTACATATTTGAAGATGGCTATCTTATCTCCCCTTAGTCTCCTCTTTTCCAGGCTAAACATCCCCAGCTCCCTCAGCCATTCCTCATCAGGCTTGGTTTCCAGATTCTTGATCATCTTGGTTGCCCTCCTGGTGCCCAGAACTGGCCACAGTACTCCAGGTATGGTTATGACCAAGGCAGAATAGAGTGGTACTATTTGAATCAAACAAAACACAATTTATTGTGTACCAGTACACAATAATTCTGGCATTGCTTCGGAATTCTAGCAAACCAAAAAATCTGTGGTTAAAATGAGTGCAGTTCAGTCTGCCATCTTTATTCTCAGCGGCATCCAAAGATGAAAAACTGCTTCTCCATCTCAGGAACCATAATGCAAAATTTGGTTACGATATCTTAAGAGGTTTCCAAATGCAAAACAAACATACAAACAACTTTCCAAAATACATAGTAAGTTGAATGGATGCAGAGATACATTCATATTAAAAAGTGTCTTTGAGCCAAGGAGTCCCTGGTTGAAATGTTGCCTCAGCCATGAACTCATTTAGATAAGGTTCAAGAGTTTAGTGACATAAGCAAATTGGAAAGGGGAACCTTCGCTCATCACTGGAATGTTTCACTCGCCTGTCTCAGTTATACACTGCAGTTGCCAGACACTCCCGCAACTCACATTGCCAGGCTTCCCTGGGTTCTCTCACACCCCATTTGATCCCCTCCCGATCAGAGAGGCACCACTCTTTAGCTCCCGGACTCTGATGCTGTGTCTCAAGGTCTGAGCCTTAGGGGATCTTGCAAGCTTCCCTCCAATTCCCCCCTAGAAGTAGCATGGAGAAGGAGAGAGGTTGAAGTAAGCAAGGCTACTGGTAAAATATGGTGATGGGATAGTATGAGAGAAGAGAGGATCATGCAAAAGTATGCAGGAAAGGATTTGAATTATTTCACAGGTATGAGGAACTGTATACATCTGACAAGCAAAGGATTCCCAGCTTGCATCTGCCAAAATTCATTTGCTACTATTTAACATTTAATGTTCAATTGTACTCTTCAATGGCCCCTTATCCTGGAAAGAAGTGAAGTGTCACAGGTTTCTGTCCTGGGCCCGTTGTTTGTCCACATGTTTATAATGACTTGAATGAAGGAATTGAGGGGATCCTCGTCAAATTTGCAGATGACACCAAACCAGGAGGTGTACCTAATGCCACAGAAGGCAGAGTTGGGATTCAAGATGACCTTAGCAGATTGGAGAACTGGGCCCAAATGAACAAAATGAATTTTAATAGTGACAAATGTAAGGCTCTACACTTGGGCAGGAAGAACCAGCTGCACAAATGTAAGATGGGGGACACATGGCTTGGGTCACAGTAGACCACAAGCTTCAAACGAGTCAACAGTGTGACACAGCAAAAATAAATAAATAAAATAAAATAAAAATAATGCTATTCTAGGCTTCATTAACAGAGGTATAGTATCCAGGTCAAGGGAAGTACAGTGGTACCTTGGGTTAAGTACTTAATTCGTTCCGGACGTCCATTCTTAACCTGAAACTGTTCTTAACCTGAAGCACCACTTTAGCTAATGGGGCCTCCAGCTGCCGCCGTGCCGCCGGAGCACGATTTCTGTTCTCATCCTGAAGCAAAGTTCTTAACCTGAGGTAATATTTCTGGGTTAGCGGAGTCTGTAGCCTGAAGCGTATGTAACCCGAGGTACCACTGTAATAGTGCTGTACTCTTCTGTCGTGGTCAGACCACACCTGGAATACTGTGTCCAGTTGTGGGCACCACAATTCTATTTTAAGAAACAATTCTATTTTATTTTTCATATTAATGAAGTTATAAAACGAAGAAAACACCCCTAGAACAGCGTTGCACTTTAAGGAAGCATAACCAATATCACTTTTGGTCTTACCATCGTTCTTTTTAATGCCATGTCTGTGCTATGATTTAATCCTAGATCAGTGTTCTAATCTGGTTTGCATCCCTGAGATCTGGAAGGATAAAGAGCAGTGGGGAGTGGGCATCTTTTCTACAGAATGAAGTAGGTAGGCACCTCTAGTGATGATGGAG
>NC_139539.1:86919078-87079078 GCF_965153285.1 Podarcis tiliguerta | reverse complement strand
ATAAAAAGGCCAGGGTAGTTCACTTCTAAGTTCATGGTTACAACCTCCTTCCAGTTCCAGAGTTCAGTGCTAGCAATCCCCAAGGATTCTACATTTTAAAATAAAATTGTGTGCTGGATAAAGGACTGCTTCTATTTCCTGTCATTCTTTCGTGGAAGCACTTGAACATGCTTTGGATGTTCTGTGAATGCATAATTTGCACATTGTGATCCACTTCTAGAGTCTCCTTGCCACTACTAAAACTTAGCTGGGGTATCATCACATCAAAATCTATGGATACCGTTATGTCCCCAATCCCAGAGAGTCTATTAAATAGGGTGGTGGAGGTCTAGTTGTGATTCAAGAACAACGTCTCAAATAATTAGTGATGATCTTAATGTGAAATTTATGTTCCAGTGGGCTTTTTGTAGGTATACAGCAAGGCACTTTCAATATTTGCAGGCAAATCCTATTGATTTCAGTGGGCCTTGGCTTGGCAGGCTTGCCTACCTACTTATTTGTCCTGGCCTTTGGCTTAGAATTACAGATCCCCTTAGTATATTTTAATATTCCGTTCATATTAGAATATGGAAAACAACTGGTTCTTTTTTATTCAACTCTTCTTTCTCTTCGACCTAGGGACAACTTATCTCTTGTCCTCTGCTCAGTCTGAATGGCAGAAGCCTGCCCAGGTTGGAATAATGTGATGCTGGCAGGGGGAGGGGGCAGCCCTGGTGTCTCCTGGGGGCTTTGGAGGGCTAAGCCAGGAATGAGTGATTGGCCTCGCCAAAGTGTTTAAACACCAGAATTGAAATTAATGTCCCCTCATTGCTGGCTGGGCTGATGATATGTTATAGCAAAGCACCTCACTAAAGTGAAATGAATGTTTGTTTATCCTCATGAAATATATATCAAAACATGTTGGTGGTGGAAGCCTTAATGAGCGGAAGCACTGGGTTGCGTTTGTTTCAGACCTGGGGGTGCTGTCCCACAACTTCATTTTGGAACTTTCCCCCACGCTAACCTGTCCGCAGCTGTGTTTCCTGCGCATTAATAGGACTTTAATGGAAATGCCGGCTCATCTGTCCAAAGAAATTGATGAGCATTTCACAATCATATTAATCATCTCATTGCAGAAAGAAATGAAGGGGAGGAGCCACTGGCTTAATGTCAGCTGCCACTCTTAAGTGCAGCACTGCCAAGTGGAACTGGCTGGATTGTGTAAGGAAAAGGGTGAAACCTCCACTTCAGGATGACCCTATGGACTGGCCGGATGAGGAAAATTCTGGGCTTCTATTTAACATGAAAATCATTAAGATCTTGCCAATAAATCCATTACTGTTAATTATATTGAGAGGGCTAACGATTTGTCAACAATATTCTCCAATTGATTTTCATTCACGCCAGATCAGGTCCTTGGCTTTAATCTCTGCTGGGTGTTTTTAGCTCTTTTCAGTGATGCAATTCTCCCTTTTCTGGTGATACAGTTTCCCCCTAAGTGCTGAATGTTTCTTGATAGGGAACAAGCTACATTTCTTTATGGCTTATGGCAAACTGCCTTGATTACTTCTACTGTTGTACCCATTATGTGAATTAAATATGTATTCAGTTGCACACTGCTTGCGATGTTATTGCAGGGTGACATATGGTACCAACTCAATTAGAATGAAGCTAGCATTAGATAACCCTTCTGACTGCTTGCCTCCCGACCCATTCTTTGGGCTGGCTGCTATGGTGTCAGCTGATTTCGCATTAATGGCAGGTCACAGTTCTTCTTCGGTGCTAGCATCCTGGCTGTGTTTGCAAGGGGCTGTGAGTGAGTGTGACAAGGGATAACCCCCCTGCTTGTGCAGCCTTCTTGTTCCATCACTTGCTCCCTATTTTACACATGACATAACTATGACTCCAAGCTTTGAAATTTCCCCACAAAATGCTCTTTACTAGGAGCAGGGGTGCCAGAATGCAAGGCCAATTTGGGGGCCAATGTTGTGATGTCACGAGGAGCTAGGGGTGGAGCCAAATGCGGCGGCCATGCAGCTTCAATGGCCAGCAGCTCTTTCTCTGCCTCCTCCTGGCGCTGCCACCAGCAAGAAGCTGCTTTGACCATCCTTCCCCTCTGCGGCTGGAGGAAGAGGAGAAGGAGCTGGCCGCTGGAGCCGTGTTGTGCTTGGCTCTGCGCTTCACGGACATAGGAGAGGCCTGGCCCCAACCCCCAAAATATTGAAGGGGCCCTAAAGGGCTCAGTCCCCAGGAGCTGGTAGCCATGACTGGGAATAGCATTTCCAGAGGAGAATAGCGGCTGAGATATTTTGGGTGGGAAAATGGCATGGGACTGAAAGAGTTGAACCAAATATGCCATGGTCCCAATCTGGTTTGGTACCAGATTGGGAGATGGTATTCATGATACTAAAAGGAAATATTTCGTATCATGAATATCAACCCATGGCAAGACCAGCTTTTATTTCCCAGCACACACACACACACACACGCCTCCCCTTTGTGTGTGTGTAAACTATAGAACAAGAGAATGAATGTGTATTTTTACAATTTTTTGCACTGCATCTCCTCTTCCAAACATGAATTATGAAATGAATTACTTGGGGTGCAAATGTTTGAAAATGCACATTAATTCATACTGCGTGCACACACAAATACTCATAGCCATGGAAAATGAAAGCTGATTTTGTTAAATATTCATAATTCTTTTTCATCCTATTTCATCCTTTCAACACGTTGAAAATCAGAGGTTGAGGTGAGTTTAGAAGTTGTTTCTTTCAGATAGCAGACCCTGCAGGACGACTTGCTGCCGCTGCTGCTGAATTAATATTGCCACCTATTGGCACGTGTTCTTCTAGTGGGTCACAGAAGGAAAAATAAAATATAATATTAAAAAAGATACAGTTATTAAAATGCAAAAGAGGCAATAACCATACCAATGCATGGCGTTAAAAAAAACCCCATTGCGCTAAACCTTGTCTTTGGGCCTATGCAAAGCAGGCACTACACAGGCAGTATGTAAGGAAGGAAGTCCTGCCTCCTACTGCCTGGGGCCAACTATGGAGCAGAAAGATGCCTCCTTGACAACTCAGTGTCCTCTCACAATCATTTCAACCCTTGGCAGATGGATGATTTAACAGTAGTACTGGTGATGGTCATGATGACGACGATACACTATTAGAAGAATCCACACAACCCAAAAAACAACAACCCTAAGTGCTTTATTAAAAGTGTTTCTGAAGGAAGTGTGCATGCACACGAAAGCTCATACCAATCATCTTATTTGGTCTCTAAGGTGCTACTGGAAGGAATTATTTTTATTTTTATTTATTAAAAGTACAATGAAGCCCAGGCCCAGGCACACCTTCTTCCAAAAGATACACGGTACTTAAGGGAGTGTGACACATCAAAGGGTAAGGAAATGAACCCAGAATAGCAGAAGCTGCCATTGCTGTTTGACTTGGTTCCTAGGAGGAAACAGGGCACCCTGAGTTGCCTGCGAGTCCACCATACTGGCTGCAAAAAGCAAAGAGAGCAGGGCAGGGTGGGAAAGCGAGTATGTTGTGCAGGGAAAATGCTGTTCTTTTATCTCCCCTTGAAGTGCTTTCCAAATTCCTTTGCGTCTGTCAGGTGGTTAGGATCCTGCTCCTCCCATGCATGTAGCTTTCTCCCTTTCCTCCTTTGTGAAAAAATAAAATAAAAATATATTGAAAGCCCCAGCAGAAAGCAGGCTGTGATGCTGTCGTCCACAGCGTTGATGTTATTTATTTTCCTCAGTTGCTGCTCTGGAAGCCCGGAGTTGACAGAGCGGTTTTGTAGAATAGAAACATTATAGACTGTTACTGTCAGAGTGTTAAATGTGATGGATAGAGAAATAGAGAAGAGGGAGGGGACTTTATACTAGCCATGTCTGAGCGCCAGGGTGCTCATGGGAAAATAAACCATCCGCATATAAGAAATGAATGAGGTAATGTGGCGGGAGCTAATGGGCTCTTGCAACGCGCCAGAACAGAAATGCTTATTACAGGATGGGCTTAACCCTTGCCGTGCTCCTCGTTCCCTCGACACATTTTTATATTGCCACTAGCAAAATGCCCGTCGTTGTCATGGGCAGTCCGTGTGTGCGTGTGTTCCTGGATATTTAAGGCAGTGGGGTGGGGGACAAGGACAGCGTGCATTTCTCACCCCTTGCATGTATGTTGTCAGCCACCTAATGTGCAACACACAGTTGTCCCAAAGTCCGGCGTTGCATCTCAAGGGAGCAAACGGCAGCTGTCCACTTATAAGGAAGAAAACGAAGGAGAAGCAGTCAGGATCGCCTGTGGGTTCTAAGCCTTCCCTTTGCTCCTGGTGACACGTCATTGGAGCAAATAATAAATTGATCTCCTCCCAGTTATGGCCTGGTCAGATCCAGGTCAGCTACTATGGTATAGCCCAGGGGGTGCCCTCCATATATTTTGACCTGCAGTTCCCATAATCCCTGACCATGCACCATGCTGGCTAGGTCTGATAGGAGTTGTAGCCCATAGCATCTGGACAACATTGGCTATCCCGCTGTGACTTATGCCTGTGATCACATGAGTGTGATGAAAGATGCGTGCTCCCTCCCAATGGCATGGTTCCAGTATAGATTCCCACAAGGCTTCTATTCACACGTGTACTTGTTTACATTATTTGAACAAATTCACATCTGTCTTGGCCCTCAGATGGATTTTTCTGAGTTTCTTAATAATTGACCCAAAGTTTGGAGATGCTTCCAGGTGTCAATGTGTCTGGAGGTTTTGAATGTTTGATTTTTTATTATGTTGTTATATGTGTTGAAAGCTGCCCAAAGTGGCTGGGGCAACCCAGCCAGATGGGTGGGGTATAAATAAGAAAAATATTATTCTTATTAATGTGCACATTCCAAAGCTGTGCATATTTTAAAGCACCTTCCTCTATCTGGTGCCATCTCAGTGATTTGGAGCGTGACTCCCTTCTGCTCTAACCAGTAAGATCATAGGACTGTAGAGTTGGAAGAGACCCAAAAGGTAATCAGTCCAACTCCCCTCAATGCAGGAATCTCAGCTAAAGCATCCATGACACATGACCATCTCAAAGAAGGTGAGTCCACTGTTGAACAGCTCTTACTGCCAGAAAGTTCTTCCTGATGTTTAGCTGGAATTTATTTCTTCTTCTTTTTTTGTTACTTGAAGCCATTGGCTTGAGTCCTAGCCTCCAGAGCAGGAGAAAACAATCTTGCTCCATCTTCCATGTAACAGCTAAGAAGCACTGAACTCTCAAATCAGCTATGATCTTACTAGGTAGACTTAGACAAGCGGCCGTATCTTGGATTTTTGTGTTCTCTGCATGATTTACTTGATTCTCTACTATATGCATGGCCTAATGTCCTTGAGTGATCTGCTTAAGCATTTTGAATCCTCTCCATGGCTTTACTGATCATCCTGCAAGTGTGTTCACTCACCTTTATTTTAGTTATGGACTTTTAATTCTTGCTTTCTATGCTTCTGTCACAATTGTGTTTGTCGATTTGTATTGTCCTGCTGCTGGAATGTATGTAAAGCTTTTTGACAGGAGATGGGTATTTTTTAAAATAATATCTTATTCAATAATATATATATTTAAAAAAAAACAAAAACCCAAACACCCAGCAATGTGCAATGGTGTGTTTTGGTTTGGGGTAGATAGGAAGGAGAGCTGGACAGTGATGCGAACCTTGGTTTTGGAACTGGGGAGTTATATACATGTCTCTAAGCATGTCTCTATGAAATGTTGGGAAAATACAGTTTAGGAATCCGGACAAGCGCAGTAACAATGCTTACTTATTTATTGCATTTCTATCCCACTTCCCCCCCCAAGGAACTCAATGTGCCATATATGGTTCTCCCCCTCCTCATTTAATCCCCCCAACAATCCTTTTTTTTATAATTAATTTTTATTCAGTTTCCAATATACAGTGGTACCCCGCAAGACGAATGCCTCGCAAGACAGAAAACCCGCTAGACGAAAGGGTTTTCCGTTTTTCAATGCGCTTCGCAGGACGAATTTCCCTATGGGCTTGCTTCGCAAGACGAAAATGTCTTGCGAGTCTTGAGATTTTTTTTCGCTCCCCACCCCCTTTTTCTAAACCGCTAAACCGCTAATAGCCTTTTAGCAGCTAATCCGCTAATCCCTTAAGCCTTTAATAGCCGCTAATAGCCGCTAAACCGCTAATAGCGCTAATCCGCTAATAGGGTTGCTTTGCAAGACGAAAAAACCGCTAGACGAAGAGACTCACGGAACGAATTAATTTCGTCTTGCGAGGCACCACTGTACATTCCATCCGTATTTAACATTTGCCTTTTACATATACATCTTTTGGACTTCCCTCAGCCAGTGTGGTGAGAGCCAGTGTGGTGTAGTGGTTAAGAGCGGTAGTCATGTAATCTGGGTAACCGGGTTCGCGTCTCCGCTCCTCCACATGCAGCTGCTGGGTGACCTTGGGCCAGTCACAGTCTCTCAGCCCCACTCACCTCACAGAGTGTTTGTTGTGGGGGAGGAAGGGAAAGGAGAATGTTAGCCGCTTTGAGACTCCTTAAAGGGAGTGAAAGGCGGGATATCAAATCCAAACTCTTCCTCTTCTTCTTCTTCTATCTGACAATTCTCCATATTATCACTACTACTCACATTTCTTAAATTTATATTGCACTTTACCAATCTTAATCTTATCATATCTTTCAAGCAACATTTCAATCAATCTTTTTCACAAAGCTTCTTGAAAGCCAACAAGCGTTAGTTGCTAATCCCCCCAACAATCCTGTGATGTAGGTTAGGCTGAGAGGCAGTGACTGGCCCAAGGTCACCCAGTGAGTTTCATGGCTGAGTGGGGATTCGAACCCTTGTCTCCCAGGTCCTAGGCCAGCACTCTACTCACTAAAGCACACTCATTCAATGCTATCATCACTATCATTTTTCAACACTATTATTATTGCCTTTGAAGTTTTTTGGAGTTTAACAGCATTACAATCCGCTGTAACAATGTTACATGAACACACTACAGTAAAATTATTTTATTTTTCATTCTGAAAAAGGGAAAAGAAAAGTGTGGCTCTTTTTAGTCTCACCTGCAAATTTGCATTTGCTTTTCAGTCCCCCTGGTCTCTGCCCTTTTCCTGCAGGGCTCAACTCTGGAACCAGATTTTATTTTTATTTTTTAAAAAATTGTCTTGAAAGACAAGTTGGTAACCATGTGACACTGCCAGGCCCCACTAAGTTTGGGATGCTGCTGACATTGCAAATTTGCCATCATACCAGTGTCAGTTCTCTGGGCAAGTTTAAAAGTGTACATATAATCTGAAATCTTTCATAGGCCCAGTGATTAGATATTCTGAACTCCAGATCAACATTCTCCTGTGCAAACATTTTGTGCCTTTTTCAGGCCAACAATAGGTACTTTGGATAGCACACAAGAAGCCCAACTTTATGAGCTACAGCCATGCTGTAAAGGAATGTGTCCAATACAACAAGGTATCCTTGCGTAATCCAGACTGGGACTTGCATTAAGAAGACTTGGGTTCAAGTGCCAGCCCAATCAAGAATTTAATAAGTGGGCCTGTCCTTGTCGCTGCCAATTATCCTCAGTTGCTGTCTGAAAAATGAGAATAACTATGATCAATCTCATAAAGCTGCTATGAGAAATCAGTTTCTTAGTCCTCCTGGCCCTTTGACACAGCCTTAGAAACCTGGGACCAAGGTAGAAAGCTGTTTAGTGTGCATAGCAGGAATCCAAAACCATGGCTTGTTAGCATTTATTTTATTTTATTTTATTGCTTTGAAAGGGTTCTTACACATCTCCAAAGATTCCAGTGTCAGCTCAACTCTGTTGTCTAATCAGATGCAACTTTAACGTTTCCTGTGGCATCTCGCAGTTATGCTTTTGTGTGCTCGAGAGAGGGCTAAGTTTCAGGGGGGTATGAAAGGAAGACCTGCCCCCACATTTGCGGCTGCTGCCCGAAAGAATTAACTTGTCTCCCCACCAACCCACTTGCAGCCTTGGGAAACATTCTTGCAAATTCGTTTTTATGACTGTCCCTGAATCACTTTTGGATCAAATGACGAGTAAATGTAATCATTTATTAATTTTTCCCCCCAAGAAAAGGCAGCTCAGACTTAGCGTTATTTGGTAAAACGTGCAATTGAAGCTTGTCACAAGTAATTTATTCTTGCTTGCTGTAATCTGAAGGAATACAGACACAAGACCTATAGGATAAAAAACAAAACAAAAAAGAGAGTAAAGTATTCTAGCTTTCGCTGACAGTACAAAGGTGTCATATACAAGAAGGATTGACACAGACCAAGGGGTCTTGTGGGAAATATGATAATAACTATAAAGAAGACAGATTATTCCCCAGTTGCCAACATTCAAACCTTTTTACAGTCAGTTCAAACATATAAAACTTTATTGCTCTAGCAGAAAGGGGAACAATTTCTAGTTGCACAGCTTTCCCTGGGCTGGCTTTATACCGTCTGTGTTATTGCTCTATAGTGGCATTTTAAAGTTTATTGAACAAGACTTTTACAATTGAAGGAAGTATATAAAACTGTAAATTTATTAGATTTTTCAGGATAAGTGCCCTTTCTAGTTGTGCTCAAGAATTCGGAGCTACGAGAAACCACTAGTTACAAGACTTATTAATATTAAAGACTGAAGGTGCGCACATTTTATACCTTAACTGATCTCAAAAATAATATTATTACATTACTGAAAGCCAGAGCTGTCACAGCACAGAGGTGCGAGGATAGTGAGTACAAGAATGCTGTGGATTTCTATGTGGCACTCAGCTTGAGCCACAAATCAGTTAAGCTAGATGACTTAAACCAGGTGGGCTTGCACGCCAGTGTAACCCAGTCTGCAGTCCAGTCAAACTGGCATTCCTGCATTTAAGCTGATAGCAGTCAATGGGTTTAAATTTAGCTCTGATCCATGTTTTAGCTGATTTGTATATGGGAACTAAACATCCCATAAAACTCTTTAAGATGCTAATGTGCGGCAGACTCATCCATAATCTATGCATATGAATGGGGCTAGATAGACATAAATCCAAGCAATTTTGCTAAAGTGGATTGTGGATTGCAACCACAGTGTCTCGTATTGTATTAAAGTTGTATCTGAGCAGAGCACAACACAGTCAAAGTCAAAGGAACTTATCTGGCACTGATTTCAATGGCAGTGTTTGGCTGCATCATAAATACTGTTTTTGTAATGGTTTGTAAATTTCGATGGGAGATGGCTGTTAGGGATCTGTATCTGGGAGTAAATCTCATCAAACTAATCAGGGCTGATTTCCAAGTAGATATGCAGAGGATTGGGCTATTTGATCCCTGACCTCAAGCTGTGCCATTGCAGGAACTCTGAGATGATACCCTGGTTAGTTGGGGGGAGGGGGTTGGAAGCCCAGCACAACTGTGAGAACAATCCTTTCCCTTTCCCTTTCCCTTTCCCTTTCCCTTTCCCTTTCCCTTTCCCTTTCCCTTTCCCTTTCCCTTTCCATTTCCAAACCTGCCAGAGTTGGTGGTGGAGGCACTCCAAAGCAGCTTTCTCATCAGATGCCAAAGGCAAACCCTAGTCTTGGTTGGAAACTTGGGTTGCATAATTGTCACATGACGGAGACAGACAGACAAGCTACAGAACGGGGGGGGGGGATTGGGGTTTTTTTGGGGGGGGTAAGCAGAAGGCGTGGGGACATGGGTGGTGCTGTGAGCTAAACCAAAGAGCCTAGGACTTGCCAATCAGAAGGTCGGCAGTTCGAATCCCCGCAATGGGGTGAGCTCCCGTTGCTTGGTCCCTGCTCCTGCCAACCTAGCAGTTCGAAAGCACGTCAAAGTGCAAGTAGATAAATAGGTACCGCTCCGGCAGGAAGGTAAACTGCGTTTCCGTGCGCTGCTCTGGTTCACCAGAAGCGGCTTAGTCATGCTGGCCACATGACCTGGAAACTGTACGCCGGCTCCCTCGGCCAATAAAGCGAAATGAGTGCCGCAACCCCAGAGTCTGTTATGACTGGACCTAATGGTCAAGGGTCCCTTTACCTTTAAGCAGAAGGCAGCTATGAGGTGTTTGTCTCACTAGGGGTGAAAACCGGGCCAAGTGACAGCCAGTTTCCTACTACTGATGTGACAATCTGCTCATTTCCTTTGAGCAGTGTGTGTATTTTTTGTTATAATCCAGAGTCTCTGTGAATTCTGTGCCGTTAAATGGTCTTTTCTCACTGTTGTATAAAATATATTGGGGTCCCAGGGTATGGTCTGAAAGCGCAAGGGGTCACTGTCTTGCTGCAGCTAAACAGGCCTATGGCTGCTCAGTGCCTGGGAACCATGTACCTGCATTGGGTTCCCACAACAGAAGAAGAGTAGAATATAAATGTAATGAATATTCATATGAGCTGCGTATAGAATATCAGAGATAGATGTGGATGGCGCTGTGATCTAAACCACTGAGCCTCTTGGGCTTGCCAATTGGAAGGTCAGCAGTTCGAATCCTTGCAATGAGGTGAGCTCCCGTTGCTCTGTCCCAGCTTCTGCTAACCTAGCAGTTTGAAAGCACACCTGTGCAAGTAGATAAATAAGTACCGCTGCCTCAGGAAGGTAAACGGTGTTTCCATGCACTCTGGCACGCATCACGATGTCCTGTTGTGCCAGAAGCGGTTTAGTCATGCTGGCCACATGACCCGGAAAACTGTCTGTGAACAAACGCTGGCTCCCTTGGCCTGAAAAGTGAACCACACCCCATAGTCGCCTTTGACTGAACTTAAACATCCAGGGGTCCTTTACCTTTAAACTTACCTTTTATCAGATAAAGAAGTGTCATATACTTTGTGAATATCTTCTGGATATTCTGAGTAGGATGTTTTTCAATGGGATTTATGGAGGAGAACTTACAGGTGTGCTGTGACCTGGCTCATTCCTCTGTGTCATGGGCTTTTCTGGACACTGGTTCATCATTTGCCCAGGTTAAACCACCCCGCCCACTGCTTCAATTTCCAGCCAAGTGCTTTTTGCTGTGCCAAGCACAAACTGCCGTACAGACATCTATCTATCCATATGACAAGAATGGTGATTGTGCTAGGAATTATTTATTTATTCAATTTGGGTGTTTATTGGATAGCACCCATAGCACAATTGCAATTCAAGTTTCAAATTCAGAATGGCCAGCGGAGAAGCGTTATTGACCTTACACTCCCTATAATCGCTCAGATTTTGCTTGATGCATCCAGCAGCTCATCCATAAGAATAAAGCCAGCTAGCTATCCTACCAAAATGAAATCCACTCCAGCTGAGAAGAGGGTTGGCTGACCTTGCGTCCCTTCGGTCCCAATACGGCAGACACAGGATGGGAAGGCAGGAATTCCTTCTGGGTAGCTACATTTCCTCAATGTGAAGCAAGCGTGGGTTCTTTTCTTTGAGGCTTTTGAGCAACATGAAACAGCAGCAAATGCAAGGGAGTCAATAAGGACTGAATTTTTGATGAGACCTTGGTTATTCTGATCACAGCTCTGCCGATGCTGAGATCAGAATACAGATTATGGAAAGAGAGCATTGGTGAATCAAAAACCCAGGCCTAAATCTTCCCAAGGATTTTAACTCTGCTCACTGTATGAATATCGGTTGCTGTTTTATCTAGCACTTTCCCTGCAGGGTGGTGAGCCACTCGGGCTGGGTGCTCTCCAGGAGCTGGGTGCATTTGCAGACAGAAGTGGCAGGACCATTACTGCAGCTAATGGAGCTAAGAACATTATCTTGCTGTATTTTTAATAGCAAAACAAGGCAGAGCTGCTGAACACTGTGAGCGAAAGAAAAGGAAAGCTTCCCAATCCCTTGTAATCCTACGTGGCGCAGCGCTGCAGCATTGAAAGAGCAAACTGTTCTTGCTGAATTCATTTTGGGTCTCTTGAAGAAGGGAAAATAGACGAAAGGAGACCCTTGTGCTGAGATGAATTAATGCCAAAGTGCTTGTCTCAGGAATGCAAATGTGGTTAAGAATCGCTCAACTAAGCTCCCCTTTTGGGAAGGGGGGGGGGAGGAAGCTTGACATAAAAAGGGACACTGAGGGAATGTGAATGAAGGTTTACACCTCAATGAACCATCCTTCATTACAGCTGAACTGGTGCTCCTACAGAGATAACTAGCAGATCTGGCTAGTGCAGAGGGAGGGGGAGCTTCATGGATTGTGAGACAGACGGCAAATACCTTGCCATCAATAGACTTGAAAAGGAGACCCAGAGCCCTAGCCCTAGATTGTTGTGTGTGATATAGCTATTTGTTCAATTTGGGTGTTATTCTTGAGATAACAAGCAGCAGCCTCTCATCAGTTCATACAATTACTGGATTAATCAGGGTGAGCTGAAAGCTAGAGAAAGAGCCCCTTGATAGGTAGGTTCTCTCGCATTGGTTTCATCAGTGGAATGCTGTCAGCACGAGCATGGCTATGCCATACTCGGTTTCACTTTTAAATAGGTTATTAAAATACATAGAGCTTGGTGATCACAACGACGACAACCACAAAAATCCAGATGCATGTTTGTAGAGATGAATCTACATCTGAGAAGGGAGAAGTGGTGATTTGTAGCTGTAAAACTATGAATGGAGAATAGCTAAGTACCTTCTCCTACAGTTGTGTCAGTTCAGAACCATAGCTTCACAATCTTTTCTTCATAAAAAGCACACCTCTCAAGGCACCTGTTCCATGCATTTGCATGGAACGTGTAGTATCCTGCCCCATGCCCCAAGAGGCAGAACAGAGGCTTGGGGCTTACAATTTTTTGGGTTCCCACCACCACCTTTTTGTATCTCTATCTGCATAAAAAAAAATAGTTCACAAAACAATGACCTCCTGCTAGTTCATTTGAGAACATATATTGACATTAAATAAACAATATAGCACTTCACACACACACACACACACACACACAGTGCATTTCAGGAGTTCAAAATGCTTCACATATATTATTTCAGGGAGTCTTACAATTTCTCTTTAAGGCTCTGATGAAATCGACAGTAGACCATCAAACCTTATGCCATAATAGATTTGTTAATGCTTAAAGTACCACAAGACTCTTTTGTCCTATTTTTCCCTGTAAGAAATTAGCACTGCTACCGCTCTGGACACAATTTTTCTCATCTTGCAGATGGAAGGCTGAGGAGGATGTCTAAGCCCACCTAGTAGTGAATGATTTTGACTGGGGACTTCCTGACTCATCCTATTAGCCACTACATAATGCGAGCTCTCATACCCCTTCCTACATAAATCCATATTTTTAGAGGCTTACATGTGAAAACCATTCCCAGTAGGGATTTGAAAAAGAGGAGACAGCTTGGATAACAGTAGTGGGGGGTGGGGAGGTGCTATAAACCTCATTGACTGGAGTTGATGGGTTTTGGTGGGCAGATATGACCCTGATCCATTGAGTCTGGTGTAACTGTATTTTTATTTAAAGATATATTGTATTCTGTCCTTCACCTGAACGCCATAGTGTGGAAATATGCACAGTTCAAACCAAATATTTAACAATGAGATAGAGTTGTCATTCATCCGGGATTTCCCAAACACGTGTGGTTTTGGGGGCCAGGCAGATTTTTTACATTTTGGATTAAATATCTGGGTTTGGGGTTTTATTTTTATGTTTTGGGTTTTTTAAATTTTTTTGTGGGGCACGCGCATGCTCAGAAGGCCTGTGCCCTGGAACAGGAAGCAGGTGGCCTGCAGCGGCCTGCTGGGGGTCATGCTAGGCCTGGTGTTCCCAGCTGCCACCAGGTCTTCTGCAGCCTTTCTGGGGCCCTGCCAGGCCCCGCTGTGGTACTGATGACTGCCAGGCCTTGCGTGGCTTTCCCAGGGCTGCCCCGCCTCTCATCGTGAGCAGGAGGCTGAAGGTAAAAGCAAAGGTAAAAGAGGGGAGGGAAGATGGGGGGAGCAGGCAGGCAAGGAAGGGGAGCAGGGAGGGGGCTAGTGAGGGAGATGCGGGATGGCGGTGCCCCAATGATGGGGGCATGTCTGGGTTTTTGAGCCCTGGAATATGGCAATCCTACAATAAGATCAAAACATCATAAAACAAACAAATAAAAAAGAATTCAATTACTAAAATCCCCCAGCAGCAGCAACAACAAAAAAAATCAAATGTCCTAAGCTAATGGCTGTCCATTTATTTCTATGGGAGAAACAGAATGTAGCACTTAGGAATGTGAGCCCCTCCAGATACCTGAAATATTTGAGCCCCTGTCTGCTCTGATGATAAATATTTCACTAATAGAACTTAAGCAATTTTTGTTATTTTTTGCACATTATTTTGATATGATGGAACAGATGGTCGTTTTAAAAAGCTCATAATCAAAATGTTCTCTTATTTTGAAATGCTAATCTTCCCATTTTGCTTTTAACTTTAGATACTATAAACAGTTCTGCAGTGACCTCTGACTCTGCCTGGAAAGGCACAAATGTAGCAGAACACATCTTGCTTTTCCTACACCTACCTTGACTTGGTTCTGAATTGTTCCTGTGGCACATTCTAGAATGCACCCAGAACTTATAGAACCAGGATCATAATGGGTCCCCTTCAGAACTGTGTCCCCTAACCTTAGGAGCCCACTGTGAAACTGATGAGGCATATAGTCACCCTGGAATACAGAAAAAGGCTGTTTCTGATAATACTTGCCATCTTTGTAATGGTGTTGGCCAATACAATTGCCCTGCTGTACATCAAGAGTAGATTGATATGTATTTCTCACATATGTAAAATGCCACAAGAGAGAAATTTCCCAACCTTCCTTCCGGAAAGACACACTCGTTTCAAGGTATTTTTAGTACCTGTGAATGGATTGTTAGGTTTTCTGGACAGTGGCACAGTGACACTTGTTTGTAAAAATAACTGCTGGCTCTAAATACATTTTAATTATGATTACTACAATGTTGAATAATAAAACAAATACAAATTTAAAAATCATAAGCATTTCACAAATGCTTTTATTAGGTGTCTGTTAGTAATAATAACTGTTATTATTAATTATTTCCGAAAAGTCAGCAATCTGTTATATAAACACAATCTGTTTCCATAACATCAAAAGCCCCTGTGCAAACCTTACTAAAATGTAGGATGGTGTCTCAGAATAACTTCCTGTAGGATCATGCCCCTCCAAACAGGTCTGCCTACATTACCCCCCTCTTGTCCTCATTCTGTCCACTCCCTTTAATAGTGGCTCAGATCCACCAGCTGCTTTTGGGGGGTGGGGGTGGGGGTGGGGTGGGATGTGTCCCTCATCTCACCTCATAGCAGAAGACTAGGTGACAAAGAGACTTTGCTTCACTGGTGTTTTGTTGGGCCCCTTTGGCTTATGGCCTTATTATCTGGGTGTCCATATGTGCCTCTTCCCTTGTAGAATGTGGTTTGGCTCACTTGCTTGTGTCATCAGAGGTCATTATATTTGATTCCACATATTTTGGGTGCACCTGCTTTCTCTAAAAGGGTATGAGAATGATGAATGGAGAATGCCCTGAATTGTGTTAATTAATAGGGAGTGTACAGGCGGCGGGGTCGGTGCATGAAAGTATTCTGCCTTTTGGGGTGGGAGAGTTCTCCATGTGACCATCGCGGTTCCTTTGAAATTTGGGATTGGACTATATTCATTGAGTAGGTGAATAAGGAAGAAGAAGAAGGATTACGGGTACCTGTCTTTTGTCTGTGAATGTTTGGGAGTTGCGATAGATTTCTCAGTCTGCAATGTGGAAATGGGAACTTGCATTTTCCTGTTGGGAGAGAGGTATGTCTTGCCATTAGAGTTGTATTAGGTAGAGCCAATATGTGTATTTTAGCATCCAAAGACAGAAAGAGAGAGAGAGAGAGAGAGAGAGAGAGAGAGGAGAAGCTGCCAACTGGGCAGTTGTGTCTGTTGTCTGCCGGCTGCTGCTACCCACTCGTTACAATTAAAATGAAGTGTCCGTCAGCGGCTATCTTCGCTGTGTGGCCCATATGTTTCTGAGCTGATACTGTCCGGATTATTCTGTTCGGGAAAACGATAACGGCTGTTTATAACCTTGGCAAAGACTGAGGCCTAATCAGGCTGGAGCACATTTTCGCAGACTGCCTGATAACAGGCTGTTAGCAGCCTTATCACTGGGGAGAGATAGGCCAAAATAAGCAGATCTGCGAGCACAGGAGCCCAACCTAGCCATGCATACTCTGGCCTGGCCTTTCTTTTGAGATGCCTTTTCCCTGGCTGATTTCAGAGAGAATTGAAGGCACACAGGGGAGGATTAATCAACAAAGGGGATGATGTATGTCTGGGTGTTTCATTCACATGTAGCTTAAATAGAAAAGAAGGGAGATGGAACGGGAGAACAGAATCAAAGGAAAGGAAGCCTTAGAGATTTCTGAAGCTGCCATCTTTCCAACGTCGCTGCCAGACTAATTCCAGTACTATGCAGCCTGATGTTCCCTCTAGAAAGTCAGTTCTCTGCTGCTGTCTCTCAGAGACCTATCCCCTTTATGGTCCAGCTTATACAAGTGGATGCTAAAAGTATAACAGTCCATTTATTAAAAAATGTGCCAGCTGCCAAGCTGAAAATTATGTACTGCGTGGTAAATAAATATTGTTTCTAATTCATTCCTGTTGCAGATATTTATTGTATGGACTTTCCCCCCTTAGCTCACCCAAAAAAATGTGATTTATTTTAAACATTAACAAATCTTCCTCTTCTCTTGTTGTCCCTATTGACACCAGACATGCAGGTACCTGGAGAACATAGTGTGTGTGACCCACGCTGACCACAGTTATACCTGTAGCTGCCTGGAAACAATTATTAGGACAATGGTGGCTAAACAATGACAAAAATAGGGGAAATTATACTGGATAAGCACATACTCTGTTCAGTGGGTGCATCACATGGATAACAGCCTGTAGCCAAACACCATCCCAGTGAATTCCCAACTATCAGCCCTCTTGAAAAACAGCAGGACTACATGCCTTGGGCAATTTTTCCTGGATTTAAGCTTCACCAGGAGAACAGTGCTGGCAGTCTAGGAAAATAAACTACTTTTAGGTGGAGGAAGGCAAGCTGGAATCGTCTCTTGCCTTCATGGCTGTCTCTTTGCTTCCTTTGCTACGTTGGGCAAATTGCAGGAACAAAAGGGCAGGTGCCTCATGTACCGTGCCTGGATTTGCACAATTGAATCCATGGAAAAGGTCCAGATTTCCCTACACAGGCCCTCCATGCTCTGTCTCTGAGTAGCAGGCAGGTGTTCAAATAAATAATGCAGCTAAAAATACCTTCTGGCAGCAACTGGGAGTTGTTCTCAGCAGCACTGGAGTGGCGAAAATGCCTCATCCGGTTTCTATGGGCAGGTGTGTGTGTGTATGTGAGAGAGAGTGTGTGTTTAGAAAGGTAGAACAAACACACTGCAGGCACAAGACCGGCACTGCCTTGCAGGCTTGTCTCTGAACAAGGAACAAATCAGTGTTTATTCCATCCGCTCGAGCTGGGAAAAGATGCGTCGCTTCTTTATATGCTCTTTGCTTTACAATCAACCCTGTGCATGTGCTCTCTCTCTCTTTCTCTGTGTGTGTGTTTAAAGGAAGTAACGTGGTGAAGCCTATCTGCTCACTGGTCATCTGCAGACATCTTTTGATGAGACCTCACTGTTTGCATCCAGAGTTACTCCAGTGGATGCATTCTTGACAGTGGGACTGTCCCTTGGGCCTTTCGATACAGTCTGCACAACAAATGTATGTTTGCAGCAAATTTGGGCTCTAGCACACTGGGGAGTTCTCTTCTGCAAGCTCCATTGAAATTAATGGAATTAGCACAGAACACTCCCTAATACTTCTACAGTTTCCAATCATTTCGATGAGGCGTGTACGAGCTGCTTGCCAACTTGTAAACAACCTTGTTACAAGTGTTCGAAACCTTTGCTATCAGGGAACTGTTACCGGTGCAGGATTGTTACATTTTGCCACCACCCAAGCCAGAATCTATCGCTGCTATGAAATTTGGATCGTTTTTCTCCCCTTCCCACCTCACCTCTGCCTCAAAATTAGCAAATTCATGCTGATCTGAGGTCTGTGTGTAATGTGGCTGCAAGTGATGGGCAATGATTTGATCCTGGGAGCTGTCACCACTTCTCCCTATCCATGCTCCAGGGTGGTTATGAGACCCAACCACCAGCAGGAAAGGTGCCAGGTTCCCTGAGAGAACCCGCCACTGCCACAGTCCCCTATACCTATTCCATTGTAATTTCTGGGCCCTGGCTGAGTGGAAGAAAATGGAGACAGCAGATTCTTTGTGAATGCCCTTGGACCTTGTGGGTCTGTGCATCTAACACACACACAAATTTCTTGAGCTTTTGCAAGCATTCAGTTTGAAGGTTCACAGAGGCTTAGCCCCCTTTTGGAATGAGCAGTGTGGTGCTCATGGATCCATAAGACTAGTGACACCTACCTACCTACCTGTGTCCCTGCCTTTCTTGTGAGTGCAGCCCCGACAATTAGCTGGGAATTCGCTGCCCAAGTGGGCTGGATGAAGTGAGTTGGATTCAAAGTGCTTCCACCAGCACTTTGAATCCATGTTTTTTCTCCGGAGAGAGGTGGGAGATGGGACAACAACCTCAATTAAAAAAAAAAACAGAGAGAAATTCACCATACCTTACTCAGTTTCCCCCAAGCTAGACTTTTGTGAACTTTTTTCTTCCTTCCTTCCTTCCTTCCTTCCTTCCTTATTAAATGTGTATAACCCGCTTCATCCGATCTATCATATGAAAAAGTTTTCATCTTTTCAATCCAGAGGTCCATTCCTGGACATCTTGACTGGCCTTAAAACATTTTTAGTATATCTGCATTGTTTTTGTGGGTCTTTTATATATAAGCTATAATATGTATGTATATTCTGTTTTTTGTGTGTGTTTTGTTGCCTTTGTAAATCACCCCAGAGCTCCTTTTGCTGTGTGGTGTGATGTATAAATTGTCTGAACTAAAGTGTATTGAACCAGAAGTGGAATGCAGATTTATATTAAATGCACATACTGCATCTAAAACGGGTAAAATTATTGGTGGTTCTGCAGCTTACATGTTTGCTGGCTGGAAACCTGCTCTGGAATACATGCATATAGGCATGCTTGGATACATCCAGTCTGCTTGAGATTCCTGCATTGCAGAGGGTTAGACTAGATAACTGAGAGAGTCCCTTCACAGTCTACAATTCTATGGCTCTGTGATATGATTCTGTTCTCTGTGTTACTTTAATGCACCTTGTGGCCCACTGTTGGCCCCAGAAGTGTGAGAGTAATGTGGGTGCTGCAAGCAGGGGGTAAACTGACTTTTTCTGTCTCGCCCAGCAAGAAGAATGAACATCCCCAAGGTAAGCTTGCAGTCTCTCAATGACCTTTTCGTAAAGCATTATAATCAAATCGAACATTTCCAGTTGCACCATTAATGTATGCCCCCTGGAGAAATGCGCCCTGTTATTTATTATCATTACTACTATTATTATTACATATTTCTGAGACACCCTTTGAGCTGAATACAAAGTGACCACTCCAAGAACTAGCTCCAGGGTCTCTGTTGGCAAGGAGAAGAGAGGCTGGATGCCGTTCAGCTCTGTGCGATCTGTGCTGACCTCTCCCAGGACATGCTAAGTGGGGCATTTGGGTTTATCTTTTCTCCTCAGCTGCTATTCCTGTGGAAGCTTCTAGGCTAACAATGTCTTTTTTTTTTTATCTTCCCACTATAATGATTCCCCCTGTAATTGCTTCCAGATTTGTACCAGATTTGTCCTTCTAGCAGTTTCTCTAGTGAAGTAACTATGGCCTAATTCTCTCGAAGATGGTAAACCTGTATCTTGGCTGTACCACTTTCAGATTTGCAAGGCGGAATGGGGGCTCACATGGTTGAATAATCCTATTATTATTATTATTATTATTATCATCATCATCATCATCATAATCATCCTCATCATCCTCATCATCATCTACACATTGAAAACTAGTAGGGCTGCAACATGTAATTGGTTAGATAATAAATTATAAACTTTAAATTAACTAAAAGAACATAGGAAGTGCTCTAGTGCTGATCTAAATGATTCTCTGGGACCTTTGATACTGAAGTGGGAGTGCTTCCTGGTTGTGTGTGTGTGAAAGGACAGGAGAATGCAGGTGTTGAACATAGGAAAAGCCTGCTTCAATAGGCCAATGGTCCACATAGTACAGTATCCTGTTCTCACAGTGGCCACCCAGATGCCTGCAGGAAACCCACAAGCAAGATTTGAGCACAACAACATTCTCCAGCAACTGGTCTTTGGCAGCATTTATGCCTTGGCTATTGGTGGGTGGCAGCAAGGAGAAAATCATTAACTTTGGGGTAGGGTGGCTTATCCATGTGCACAATTTCTCCGCTCCCCCCCCCCCAGGACAGCCCACAATTTAAAGCTCTACGTCCGAGCATCCCCCCCTTTTTGGCTCTGGAGCTTTTGTCGCAAAACCCCTCTCTTTAAAGCTCAAGCCGAGCAAATGGCAATCTGCGGGAAACCCAAATTGACATTTGCTGTGATTCAGCTTTAAAGAGCAAGTTCTCGCAGGGAAAGCTCGGGGCCAAGAAATATAAACAAGCTTGGACACGGAGCGTTAAAACACGGACCTCGGCCTAGAAAGAGTGAGGCGAAAGTTAAGTGCTGATAAGCCATTACTAGTTAAAGCAACCGTGGCTACCTCTCCCCTCCCTCAACTTACAAATGAAGCTTTTTCACTGATTCGTACGGAAAATCCTCCAAGCTGTGGGCAGGGGGCCACCATGCCCCAATTGGAATGACACTATGGCATGACATACTGTTCCAGAAACATTGTGGGGAGATATGGTTGCCTGTCCGGTTCTACCTGAAGTGGCAGGAAAGCTTTCTTTTTAAGAAGAAATGCTGTGTGTGGCCAGGGGGAAAAAATAAGGTGCTGCTACTTTCATTTGGCCAGCAAGTCTTTTTTTACCTTAGCTGGATCTGCCTAAAGGTCCATGTGGTCAGCATCCTGTTTCCCACTGCGGTCAACCAAAAGCCTCTGGGGAGTCCAAGAACAAGGCGTGAGGGATGTTGTTACCCAGCAACTGGTATTTGTGGCGTACCAACCCTAGCCCTGGATGTTTCATCTCCTGTCTTGTTGTGAAGCTGCTAACCATGGTTTCCCAGTTCAGATGAAGTGGCAAGGGGCTTATCCTGGTTTCTCAAGGCATCCTTCAAAAGGAGGAGTGTTGGTGCCACAGGCATTGGCAGAAGTCTTGTTCATTATCCAACTGGAACAGTAATGAAATATGAAATGGAAACTAAAGACTATTACATCTCAAATTATGGTGCACACAGAGTAGATCCCTGTACAGAAATATTATAATGTGTGAAGTAGCCCTCAGGCAGATGTGTTAACAACACACATGCCTGTCGTTGGTTATGTGAAACTATGTGTCAGAAGAGGACACTTAAAAGGTGGATATTTAGTATTGGCTACATATAATTGCTGTTGTTGTTTGTTGATAAGCATTTACACAAGACTTTTAAAAGGTTTTATCTATAGCTTGTGTTTCTCAAGCTAAAGTTGTGATGTGAGTTTACAATCCTATTTTACAAATGAAAACTGAATTGAACTATGTCAGCGATCCTTCGACTGTGTTGTGTTGCAGGTAACTTCTTTGCTTTTTGTTGCATTGTGGCTGAAGGTTGTGCAGGCTAAGCACTTGAAACGCTCAACATTTTGATTGAGTTGATTACTCAATATTAGTAGAATGCTGCCATTATTAAAATGAGTCCCTCATAACATTACTTATAGATTTTTTAATCATATATGTATCCTGTCCTTCCTCCCAAGAACTTGAGATGACATGAATGGGGTCAACCTGTCTTATTTGCAACTGCAGCTCTGTTCAGTAGGTTGTGTTGAGTAAAAGAGATTTGCCCACAGCTGCCCTTTAAGCTTTATGCGTGAGCAGGTTTTGTCCCTACATCTCTGCACTGCCAAGTCTCAAATAAGATAGGCAGATTAAGGCATAGGGAGTTCATAAATCCCATAGACAATTCATCTTGGGGCCCAGTACTGGCTTCAACCTATAAACCCTTAAATGGATCAGAACTGCAATACCTCACGGACCTTACCATCATCCGAGGCACTTCTTTGTGTGCCTTCTCTACAAGAGGGTCCAGAGGGCAGCAACACAAGAGTGGGCTTTTTCTACAGTGGCTCCCCATTTGTGAGATGCACTCCCCAGGGAGGCTTCCCTGGCACCATCATTGCATATCTGTAGGCCCCAAGCAAAAACATTCCTCTTTACCCAGACCTTTGGCTGATTAAACAATTGATGGCTTTTTCAGTGTGTCCGAGGGGTATTGTTTTCCTCCTCCTCCTCCTCCTCTTCTGTTGTGTATTTTGTGTTTTTATACTGTAAATCACCTTGTGATCTTCCAATGAAGGACAGTATATAAATTTAAGAAATAAATATTTAGAAAAATGGGCAGATGAATGGTTCTTGACTGACCTCAGGAACCCAGGCTGCCCATCCCTTGGTTGTAGGCTACTTCTGGTGGCTCTTCTTTCAAGATCTAGGAGCGCTATATCACAAAGAGTCACAAATCATGCAGCGCCTTACAGGTTGGTCCCTGAGAATCTGGGCATCAAGCTTCTTGAGCTGCCCAACATGGTATCCCTCAGGGGAAAGTGAACTGTTTTTCCATACAGCATTTCTGGGGGGTGGGGAAAGAGAGGATCTGCTTGTGAACAATGGTTGATGTGGATACAGAAACTATGGTGTGGAAAAGCCCTAAGGTGCATGTTTATGTAATTGCTTGCAGTATGGATTGCTAATGGGAAAATAAGGAAAGGGATGGGGTGGGTGAATGGGCAACATGTAGAATTCGCTATCTGGTAGCGCTAAAGTGCCTTTGTCATTTGAAGTGAAGTGAATGTCCACTCAAATCTACGTGGAGACATTATCTCTGGAGTGTGTGTCTGCTTAAAAGCCCTTCTGGCACAGCTGACATTTTGCTTGCAATGACTTGGAACGTTGCATATTTATGAAGAATTGGAGGCTCGCTGGGGATTCACTGGACTCGGACCTGTGACCTCCTGAGACACGGAACAGGGGACGTGGCTGGCTTATGAGGAACAGAGGCTTCCTGCTGAAACACTCTAGCCATTGCAGTTTCATCCTGTCAGCAAGGAGAGGTGAAACAGCATGTTCCCAAGGCATTATGGGAAGGGCTTTTAAAAAATAAATAAAAAATCAGCTAATATAGCTAACTCTGACTTGCATAAAGCTGGGTGTACACCCACAGAATTGCCAGTGCAATTGATCCCTGCTTCCCTCAGTTTAGGGGGAGGCTACGTGATCACCCATCCCTCCCCAGTCTTCTTTTATTGCTGCCACGTGTTAAGACTGCTACATTTGACTGCAATTCTTGCAAATCTAGGTGTCAGTTTTAAATTGCCAGCATATTCTGGTAAGCTTTTCTTTCTTTCTTTCTTTCTTTCTTTCTTTCTTTCTTTCTTTCTTTGCAAACAACTTGACAAACTACTCATTGTTTACAGAGAGAATAGCAGGAGGCTTTGACCACCTGGCTGGTTCTTAACTGCTATGACCATGTCTCTTTTTGAATTGGCCTTTTCCTTCGAATATCTTATATTATTTGTTATTTTTGGTTTTAAAAATGAAATCGAGATGGTGGTCCCCCTAAGCAGCAGCTCATCTGGTGATAGTGCAAAGCTCTGAGGGTTGAGAACTTTGGCAACAGTGCCCACATGTTTCCAGGTGCAGAAAACTTCACACTTGTTGATTGGTTTGTGCACATGCATTTTTGCTCTGAAGTGGTTAAAAGAAGCAGAAACAAACCTGAAGGGGACACATTTGTGTGGTCCTGTTTATGTTGGAAATTGCCAGAGGCTTCTTATTTTGGAACTTTGTCCATTGTCTTACTATAAAGAAACCCAAATTTCCACATCAAGGTACAAAAGGTCCTTATGTGCAACTGTCTACTGGAGGCTCCCTGTATTCTTCTGCATTCTCTTGGCCCTCCTCCTCTGCTTTCGGAATTGCCCCCTGTCTAGGGCTCTTCCTTTTCACTAAATACAGTGGTGCCCCGCAAGACGAATGCCTTGCAAGACGGAAAACCCGCTAGACGAAAGGGTTTTCCGTTTTGGAGGTGCTTCGCAAAACGAATTTGCTATGGGCTTGCGAAAATGTCTTGCGATTCCTGGGTTTTTTTTCTCCCTCCCCCCCCCCCCTTTTTCCCAAGCCCCTAAGCCGCTTAACAGCTGTTCGCTAAGCCGCTTAACAGCTGATCGCTAAGCCGCTTAACAGCTGATCTAAGCCTCTTATCAGCTGATCTAAGCCGCTAATAGCCTTTTAGCAGCTAATCCGCTAATCCCTTAAGCCTTTAATAGCTGCTAATAGCCTTTTAGCAGCTAATCCGCTAATCCCTTAAGCCTTTAATAGTCGCTAATAGTCGCTAAACCGCTAATAGCGCTAATCCGCTAATCCGCTAATGGGCTTGCTTCGCAAGACGAAAAAAACCGCAAGACGAAGAGACTCGCGGAAGGGATTCTTTTCGTCTTGCGAGGCACCACTGTACTGTTGCCCCTTCAGCATCCAGCAACTCCTCCCTCTGTTCTCCCGCTGACCTTTCCTCGGTGTCCCACCACCAATCCTCATCATCCAACCAGTCCCTGACATCATGCAGAGAAGAGCTCCACCAGAGATATTAAGACACGGAGGTCCACCGTCCCAGATCAAATAAGCTGCAAGAGTACTTTGACACAGAACCTAAGGGCCACACACTGAATTAAATTTCCATACCACGGATCAAAGTGCTCACAATGTAGTTAATATACACAATTAACATATTTAATTCAATATATGTAGAATTAAATACATAATAAATAGATTTAATATACTTATTTATTAAACAAATTCAGTACACAAACAGATGAATGCACTTTCATTAACATTGCAGACATCAGTGGAGTGTCTGAGCTAGAAAATTCTTCGCAAGTGGATCGCAGCCTAACCTGCCTCACAGGGTTGTTGAGGGGATTAAGTGAAGAAGGGAGAGAATCAGATATGCTACCTTGTGCTCCTTGTTTAATGTGAACTCCCTTTGGGTATGGGAAAGAAAGCCAAGAGCCCTTAAAAGCACACATAAAAAGCATGGGGCTTTTGTGACCTGAAAGTTGCTTCAATCCACGTCCATCTTTAACTCTCAGTGGCTATGAAACGGCTGTTTCCTTTTGAAAATGGTGGAGAAGCCTATGCTTTTAAAGCTGCCCCTCCGATCGGCTGAAAAGCAATGACCTCTGTCCAATACACATCCGGGAGTAGGCTTAATGTTGGAGATATTTGGTTTTCTTGTTGTCCAGAGAGCTAGCAAGTCAATGTGCCATTTTGCAAAGAGGCGTTACCTCGCAGAGGCTGTTGTGGTGGTGATAATCTGATAGGCTTTCTGGCACATCATTCAGCGCTACCGCTGGTCTTGGGAGTTGGAACTCCTACCCACCCTGTGCTCGAGCATCCTTTGATTGGCTCATATCCATTTTGGTCATGCAAAGGGGTGGGCACATTGTGTTGGGCCCAGCTCTTTGATAGGTGGTAGGAGGAGTCACAGCGTGGAGCACCCTTTTGGGGTGGGTGGTGGGTGATGGTGGGCAGAATGAAGATGACCGTAGGGCCATTAAACATTGTGCGGCTCAGGTAAACGGGCGGGGATGAAGGGGGGGGTAAGCGGAGGGCCACCAAAAAAGGTCTCATGGGCCACATGTTGGATCACGCTGTTTAAGTGGGCAGGGGAATACAGTGGTACCTTTGTTTATGAATTTAATCCGTTCCAAAAGTCTGTTCTTAAACCAAAGCATTCTTAAACCAAGGCGTGTTTTCCCATAGCAGTGGGGGACTCAATTTATAAATGGATCACACTCAGGAAGCAGAATATGTTCTGCTTCCAAGGCAAAGTTCACAAACCAAAACACCTACCTCCTGGTTTGCAGCGTTCCTAATCCAAGTTGTTCATAAACTAAGCTGTTCTTAAACCAAGGTACCATTGTATAGGGAGAAGTACTCCGTCAGGTACTTGAGACCCAAGACACTGAAGGTTTTATTGGTAAGCACCAGCATCTTGAATTTGTTTTATTAAATTTTATTTAGTTTTTTCCAGATTTTGAAATTTACAAACAATTATCTAACAACCAAAATAGAAATAGAATTGTGAAGAATCTTCTGGACTTCCCTCCTCCCCTTTGTGGGTCCATATATTAACCTTTTCCTCCTTCATCGTGTCTATTAATCCAAATCTATCAAATCTCCATTATAACCAAAATTTAACGTTAAACTACAAGTGTTATTCAAACCTACTAATAATTTTAATTGTTTACAATGGTTTTTAATGTAAATTATATATTTTCCCCATTCCTTATAAAAATATTGGTCTTTCTGATTTCTGATTCTTCTGGTCATTTTTGCCATTTTGGCATAGCCCATCAACTTAATCTGTCATTCTTCTCTGGTAGAAACTCTGCCTTCTTTCCATCTCTGGGCTAGTAACAACCAAGCAGCAGTGGTCACGTGCATAAATAGTCTTTTCTGATCTATTGGAATTTTGGCATCTAGAATTCCTAAAAGAAAAGCTTCGGGAGTTTTTTTTTTAGTTTGTTTTTTAAAGAAAAAGCTATTTTAAGCATTTTTCTTAGTTCATTATATTTCATTATATTCATGATACATAATGAAATAATGACCAGCATCTTGAATTTGACCTGGAAGCAAAAATGAAGCCAATTTTACTCCTCCAGTATTAGCATCTATCTGGCCGTACTGGTCACATTCTGAAATAACTGACACTTCTGGATTGTCTTCAAGGGCAGCCCCATACGCAACACATCACAACAGTCCAAATGGGAGGTTACCAGAGCAGGGTCACCATGGCAAATCAGGTGTCTGTTGATGGCCTTCTCTCTCCACTGGAATTTACTTTCTAATCACTTCTCTTGCACACAAAAAGGAAATTGTTTTTGAGCCATTCTGATTACCTTCCATCAGTTTTTCAGGCATCCTTTCAGCAACTTGATATTTAGGCCATGGATATTTCTATGCCAGCAGCAGGAGCCACTCGTGCGCTGGTTTGAGTAGGCAGGGGAAAGAACTGTGAGCATTTAAGTCTCAGGTTAAATGGGATCAGAAGAAGAAGAAGAAGAAGAGTTTGGATTTGATATTCCACTTTATTACTACCCGAAGGAGTCTCAAAGCGGCTAACATTCTCCTTTCCCTTCCTTCCCCACAACAAACACTCTGTGAGGTGAGTGGGGCTGAGAGACTTCAGCAGCTGCATGTGGAGGAGCGGAGACGCGAACTCGGTTCCCCAGATTATGAGTCTATCGCTCTTAACCACTACACCACACAGTGTTATTTGCTTGCTTGCTTGCTTGAAGTATTTTTGCAACAGGCAGGGTGGTGGTGGTGTGCAAAAGGAAGAGAACAGTTGAAATGTAAAACTGATTAAAAACTGGCCAGCCAATCTTGACTGCTAGTTATAGGGGCTGATATCAATCATTCAAACCAAGTATGGTTAGAGATAACTAGGATTTCCAAAACCCACCGTTTGCAAATCCACTTCAACTCATAATTTCAGGGTAATCCTGGTTGGAATGAATGAATCAACCACAGTGGGGCTGTAGCAGTAAACTAAATAAACAATGGTTACAGCAAACCATGACTACCTCACAAGGGAGAAGCTTCATGGTGAGTACCGGCACCTATTTTTCCAGAGAGAGAAAAAGCACTGGCACAACATATTAAGAAGTGGGAGAGCATTTGGTTGGGCTGCTGGTGGGTCTGATGCGATGTCTTGCCTTCACAGGGAGGTTCCTTGGAATGCCTCACAAGAGCACAGGCACAGGGCTTTGTTTTGTCAGGATGCCCATGTAGCTTTCTCAAAAGCTACATGGGTGGGTGACACCTGGCTTGAGAGCAGTACATGTGAAAAGGATCTAGGAGTCTTGGTTGACCACAAACTTGACATGAGCCAACAGTGTGACGCGGCAGCTAAAAAAGCCAATGCAATTCTGGGCTGCATCAATAGGAGTATAGCATCTAGATCAAGGGAAGTAATAGTTCCACTGTATTCTGCTCTGGTCAGACCTCACCTGGAGTGCTGTGTCCAGTTCTGGGCACCATAGTTCAAGAAGGACACTGAGAAACTGGAACGTGTCCAGAGGAGGGCAACCAAAATGGTCAAAGGCCTGGAAACGATGCCTTATGAGGAACGGCTAAGGGAGCTGGGTATGTTTAGCCTGGAGAAGAGGAGGTTAAGGAGTGATATGATAGCCATGTTCAAATATATAAAAGGATGTCACATGGAGGAGGGAGAAAGGTTGTTTTCTGCTGCTCCAGAGAAGCGGACACGGAGCAATAGATCCAAACTACAAGAAAGAAGATTCCACCTAAACATTAGGAAGAACTTCCTGACAGTAAGAGCTGTTCGACAGTGGAATTTGCTGCCAAGGAGTGTGGTGGAGTCTCCTTCTTTGGAGGTCTTTAAGCAGAGGCTTGACAACCATATATCAGGAGTGCTCTGATGGTGTTTCCTGCTTGACAGGGGGTTGGACTCGATGGCCCTTGTGGCCTCTTCCAACTCTATGATTCTATGAAAAGAAGATCTGATGGGTGACACAATCCGACAAAACATTTCTCGGTGCTTCTAAGTGATGGGTGGGAATATTTCTCGTAGCCATTCCATGGAGGTAGAACTTTGTTTGGAGTTGGCTCTTGGCAGTATGGAATACATGCAGCTCCCACCATATGAAAATTCATTATTCAAATATGAGGAATTGGTACCCAAACCTCGCTACACACCCTGCAGGTTCAGATATCCAAAGAGCTAGACCTGTGTATAGTAGTATAAACAAATAAGTAGGCATAAACAAGCCTGACTTTTTGTGTTTCGCTGGTCTGCGGCAGCTGTTTATCCAGAAACCACAGTGGGAAGAAGGGGGAGAGATTGGACAATTAGGAGAGCCCCCCCCCCCCTTTGTTTGCATTTTGCAAGATTTCAGAGGGTTTTCCTATTTTTTGTTTTTGTTTTGGTCTTTTGGGGGTCAAAATTCTGTGTTTGGGGACACATTAGAATTTCCCCCATAGAAACCAATGGGAGTCATCAACTCATTATTTGAATGCTCACCTAACAAATGATTTCCTGAGAATGTATTGTGTTCGGATAGCAGGACCTGCGCGTATATATAAGAGAATTTAGCTATACAATCTAGCCAGACCATAATGGCCTGTGTGTGTGCATGCACACGCGCGCACACACACACACACTTTTCTCCAAGGTTCACTAGAGAGCTGTCCTCTGTCTCAGTCGTGCTTGGCTGTCAGAGGTTATATATCTCTGCTGTGCTCATGCTCATCCTCTGTAACCATTTTCTGCTACAGAATCTTCTGACTGCTCGGTGAAGCCTTAATCCCTAATGCAGCGATCAATGGATGTGCGCCTTTACCACTCGGATGCTCATTTTTTAATCCCCACTGCCTCCCTCAATGTCATCTCTTTCCATTTTTCTTTATAGAATTTCAGGTCTGCTGTACCTGCTGATTACTTAGTGGACATCTCCCTTAGTTAATTCCATCGATTTTCAAATCCCGCCAGGTTTGAGGTCCTTAGATTTTTGAAGCAGCTTAAATAGAATGTCTAAATTCCAGCATTTTCATTCTATAAATTATATGGCCAGCGAGATGCTTGGGCAGCAACACTTTACTGTTCCTTTTTTTTTCTTTTTTCTTTTGGAGAGTGCATTATGGTGAAATGGGCTGATTTTGTGCGATTACACAAATACATACAGGATAAGTCTATCAGCGGTTATAATAATGGCTGTAATGTCTCCAGTATAAGTGTGCTATGCTTCTGGATACCTGTTCCTAGAGATCACAACTGGGAGAGTGCCATTGCACCCATCTCATGATTCCTGGCTTCCCATATCCATCTGGTCAGCCACTGTTAGAACAGGAAGCAGGACTAGATGAGGCTTGGGCCTGATCCAGCACTGTCCTAGCCAGGCAGAAGACTGGCTTATCTCTGGGGCAGGGCAAGCAGAAATAGTCTTTTGAATCTGTGTTAACTGAAGAACAGCAAAGAGGTAAAATAAGGCCAGTGTTTATGTGGCCCTTCCTGATTTCCCCTCTCCCTCCATCCTTGTTAACTTATTTAACAAACCCCCATCACTCCCCCTTTGTTGTGCCCACGTGACGTAGTCTGCACTCCTTGGTCTCTGAGGTGGATCTGATCCACATATCTCCTGCATCATCTGCACTGGGCGCAACTAGAGTAAGCCTCTGCATAGCTCCAGAGCTGCCACACTTAAGAATGGTTAGTGTGGTTAGCAGCTGAAGGAGTGTTTAAATTGCACAGCCTCCCTTAACAGCATATAGGCAAATGCCTTCACACAGAGGTTCCTCCCTCGGGGATCAGCTGTTGTGGTTAAGTAGGCAGAAATCCAAATATTGTAAGTAACGCAAGCAAAAGCACACAAAACATAGGCAGGAGACTCCGCTATCTTCATGCTTAAGAATAAAACCTTACTAAGAGTGGTGGGGTTTTCTTTCAATAATACATGCAGATGATTGCATTTTTTGATTGCAAGGCTACTGAACAGACACCCCATCACCAGCCCACAGCTTGCAGCAAACGATTAGCATTCAATATACCAGTCATCTCCAATCTTTCCACAATGTGTGGAGCACAATGTCTGGGCTTACCCTTCTGCGTGCTGGATTCTTAGCGCTCCTGAGGCTGTGTATTTTGAGAATATCCCATGCAGGCTTTGAATGGGAGGATCAAGATCTTTGACAACGTGTGCTGGAATGTTTTATCTGATTGAACAGAGGCCAAGACTCTGAAAAGAGGGCAAAGCATCCCTTCCCAAGCAAGGCAACTGCCCTGAGAAAAACAAGGTGTTGGAAATGCGCTAATCTCCATCACCATCATCTGAATGGGCCTGATGAGAGACTGGAGTGCAACTGAGGAAGACTCTGTTGCTATGCACAGAGAGCTTAATTTTTTTATTACCCTCCCCTATTTAATGTCTGTCTCCCAGGCAGCTGGTGATGTTTTAATGAAGCTGGAATTGTATAGTCTGTAGCCCTGGATAATGCTAAGCTGCCGAGTCAGAATCAAATTAATAATTCATGAAATTAAAGTGTATAATTAATTCGAGCTGTGCAGATGAGGAGAGGGCTCGAGCCTTCAGCTCGAAAGAAGCTTATGTTATGGAGAGAGAGAGAGAGAATGTGAGTGTGGTTTAATATCAGGTGCCGCCGCAGAGTGGCTAGAAGTTTAAGCTGCCGTAAGCATTTCTTATCTCGCCCCCTAATTTTCAGTTGTGTATCTTTGAGCCTCAAAGGGTCCACATTTATGAGAAATGTTTGCAGGCAGCTGTTTTTAGAAGGCTTCAGGGAAGCCATGATTTCACTCAACGGGGGGGGGGGGGTGTTCAGGAGATGGGGCTTCTGGATTTCATCAGCGTGCACACGCACACACAGCATTAATCAGACCGTTGGTCCATCTAGCCCTGCACTATGTGCTCGGACTGGCAGCAGCCTTCTAAGCTCTCAGGCTGCCAGCCCAGCTACCTGAGGTCTTTTTTCAGTTACGATGCCAGTGGTTGAAGCTTTAGAATGCAAAGAATCTATGCTGCCACCAGGCCTGCTGCTTTTTCTGTCTGATTCTTTGGCTGACACTTCCCATTCTGATATAGCTTTTAAAATATTAACTACAGTCTGTGTTTTCCTTTGCTGCATTAAAAAACACATTGCTTGTTCTTACATTTAGATTTCACAAATCTGTTTTTTGAGTTTTTCCAATTTATTAGAGCACAGAAGCTGGCATTTTAAAGGGCAAACTGGTTGATTTGGAGGTTATCCTTTACTAGTAAAACAACAACAATTCAGTACATGCCAGGAAGTGGGACACTTAGGGAGAAATTGTGAACTTCCCACACATAGCCGGTATTCGGCTCTCGTAAGCATCGCCCGGGCTAAAATTGTTGAAATGTCCTGGAAAATCTGGACATATAGCAGCCCATGTAGGAAGTGTAGATTTTGGCAAATTTCATTTAAAATAGCTGAAAAACTCTTCTCTCTCTTTGAGATTTTGCCCCACCCCCACCCCCAACCACTTTTGTGTCGGGATTTTCACTTTTTGAAATATTTTTTAAATATAGCAACCCTTTATTAGATATAGGCAATGTTGTGGGGAGGTGCAAGCTGGCTTCTTTCACCTGGCTCCCAATGATGGCTTTTCCTCCATTTCTGTACAAAGCTAGCAGATAGTTTGCCTTTTAGGATGACAACACCAAAGGCAATTCAAAGTGATGTTGCTCAGTGGAAAATCAGTGTAAACTGCACTTTTTAAACCTGGATTGCATTCAGTACTTTGGGCTGTATCATGTTACTATAATACTCTCTATTTCTGGATTTGGTGAGAAAGTAGAGCTATCCATTCCTTCTAGGACCTTCTTTAATAAACTAAAAAAATATTAAAATGAGTTTCAAAATCCTGGGTGCAGAGAGCATCTTCACAAGTTTGCAATATGTAGATTTATTTAATTGTCATTTACATACTTTTATTTAATCTGCTAATCTGTTGAAGGTATGTTTGATCCAAACAGAGTTAACTTTGGCTTTGCTTGCATGATATGTTTTTTGATTACATGAGATGCTTGTAATGAGCATCAACTCTGTGTTGTCTGCACTAAACTGATGATCTAAGCATCTGTGCAAGTGTATATGAGCAGGATGCCCCTCTGCTTGAATGGTAACATTTTTAACTTCAACTTTTATTTTTATTTAATGTTCCTTTTGACAATTTATATACTGCTTAATTACATTTGTCTCTAAGCAGCGTCCAAGTGACTCAGGACAAGAAAGATAAAACAGTTAAACTGTAATATAAGAATTCAGTTTAAATGCCTGCTGAAATAAAAAAAAGAAAAGTCTTCAGTAGGCACAGCAAGTTCAACAGTCAAGGGACCAGTCCGGCCTCAACTGGAAGACAATTCCATAAAATAGTGGACAGCATATCCTGCCTTTCTTCCATCAAGGAACTCAAGGCAGCATGCATAAGGTTCTCAAAGCCCACCCCTAAAAACAAACAGTTTGACTGAGGCAGCACATGTTTTTCCCAGTTAATATTGGCAGGAGAAAGCAGGGCACAGGGCACAGGTACGAGCCTGCAGCTGGCAGAGGTTGGCACTTAGTTTGAAAGGGACGCGAGCAGCTTCCCATTTTCTTCCTTTCAGCTCATGAACCAAATGCAGTGGGGACTGGTCATTGGCCATGGAGGATGAGAGCCTGTCAGTGCATCTCCTTTGGCCCAGTACCCCCAGCAGGATCCTTTAAACAGCAGAGGCTCTGCTCCCTCATAGTTTAAGGGATGGGAAGGTGGGTTGCTGGCTGAGCTCCATCTCAGCCCCCAAGTTCCTTATGGGTCCTTTGGCCTACCAGCTCCACAGAGGCAAGAGGAGTTTGTGCCAGCTGCCAGCTAGCTTAGAGGAGAGCCCCCTGCAGCAACTGACCTTTAAAGTTGCAACAGGGGCTACCGTTTTGCAATTTACATACCACTTTTCACCCGAGGATCACAGGCCAGCTTACAGTATAAAAGCACAAAAATACAAAATGTAGTAACAAACACAAGTAAAAACCCTCCACACAAAGTTTAAAAGGCAGATTAATTGTTTAATTAACCAAAGGCCTGAAAGAAGAATATGTTTGCCTGACACCTAAAGATGTGTAACAAAGGCACCAGGCAAGTCACCCCACAGAACAGGTCCATTCTTGCATTGCCACCCTTTGGACCTCTCATGGAGGAGGCATTCAAAGGAAGGCTTCAGATGATGATCACAGGGTCTGGGTCAGTTCATATGGGGAGAAGTGGTCCTAAATGAATTTTATAATGAATGGTTTTAGAGTGTTGTTTGTGCTGTACTTTTGTACTGTTTTATTGTTGTTAGCCGCCCTGAGCCCGGCTTCGGCTGGGGAGGGCGGGATATAAATAAAATTTATTATTATTATTATTGAGGATCTACAGCTCTGTCTAAGGCTTTATAGGTAAAAACCAGCACTTTGACTGGGGCCCAGAACCTAATTGGCAGCCAGTGCAGTCAGGCCAGGATCGGTGTAATATGTTCAAACCACTTTGCCCCAGTGAGCAGCCTGGCTGCCAAATTCTGCACCAGCTGAAGTTTACTGGCCTTCTTTGAAGGCAGCCCCACATTTAACACATTGCAGAGGTTACCAGAGCATAGACAACAGAAGTTAGGCTATCCTTGTCCAGATAGGGGCACAGCTGGGTCACCAGCTGAAGCTGATGGAAAGCACTAGTGGATTAGGGTGAGGTCGGGCTGAAATGAGCCCCACAGAATGCATGCCCTTAGATCTTCATTTTCTGTGTTCAGTTCTGTCCCCCTACAGCAGGGATGTCCAGCAGGTCGATGGTAGATTCTACTGGTAGATTCCCGCAAGGTTTTGGTAGATCACGGTTTATCTCTGGCTCCCTCTCCTTAGTGTCGCTAAAACTGACTCCTGTCTCGCCCACACGCCCCGCCCTCCATTGTTGTTTTATCTCTGGAAGGGAAGATGGAGCAATCTCTGTGGTGCTGTTTTCATCCATAGCGACCTTTTTGTGAGTGACTTTACCCCTTTGTCCTTTGCCTTTAATCCCCCCAAAATGGAAGTCCCCCCCAAAAGTTTTTTTTAAAAACCCCTAAAAAGGGGGCTTTTCTCCTCCCTAAAAAAAAGAAGAAAAACTCAACAACTCTGAGCTGAATCCCCCCCCCCAAACGGGGGTAGATCACTGCCAGTTTTTAATTCTGAAAGTAGATTGCAGTCTCTTGAGAGTTGGCCACCCCTGCTCTACAGCATTTAATCCAGTGTAAATGGCATGTGCCTCCAAATGCATGTCGAAGTACAAATGGTCTGTCTGCACTCAGCATTGAGTGCTGAGACAATCTGTACTGAAATTATTATGTGGCTGCCTCTTCAGATATGCAATGCGAAACCTGTCTGCATGCACTACATTCCTTTCAAGATCACAATTAATGGCTTAGCTACTCTTCCTCTTGTCCTGCTGCTTTGAACCGCGGAAAACCACTCTTTAGTGCTCAACTGGAGCAAATGGTAATTTGGGTTTCCCTTGGACTGCAATTTGTTCTAATCTGTGGTTAAAAAGTGTGTTTTCCCTAGGAAAGCAGTAGGGCAAGCGGGGAACTGCTTGGACCTGGGCCTAGATAGCATAGACCAAGCAGAAAACTGCTTGGTTCCATGATCCCTAGGCATGGCACAAGAGGAATTGTGGACAAGCCCTAAAATCGGCTTTCATGGGATGACGGTTAAGATTTGCACCCCCACATAAACTGTGAACCATGGCCTCAATACAGGTGCTTTTTTGACACAATATAGAAAGAAGTGCAACATAATGTAAAAACTAAATAAACAAGCACTGCCGCTTCTTGTTAGAAGAAACGGCAATCACTATTTTTTTTCTCTTTTGGTTCCTATTAGAATAATCCAACAAGGGCAAAATGCTTTCAAAAATGAACAAGGGTGCCCCTCACTCACCATTTAAAATTTGCTCCATCAATTGATAATCAATATATTGATTACATTTGCACGCTTACTTGGGAATAAGCTGCATTGAAGCCAGAGGGATTTGCTGAGTTTAGGATTGGGTGTGTTGTATAGATTGCATTGTAAGCACACATTTTTGGAAGCAAGGCTCGTGGAAACCAATGTGACTTTCTGTGTGTGGATGAATATACTTTGGACTGGATGTGAAGCTTGCAGTCCTAAATAAAAATGTAAGTTACCTATACCTTGAAACATCTATTAAAACTGCAAGCAATGCAATGGGCAATAATTTTTTGCAAGAGTTCCTGGTAGTTGAAGTCCATTTCCATTCATTTTGATAGTTCTCAGTACGTGTGGTGAAGATTCTGATGTGGAGGCGCTTTGACATCTTCCCCATATGTAGTTGGAGACCTCTTACAAGAAAGGAGATTCCAACTAAACATCAATAAGAACTTTCTGACAGTAAGAGCTGTTTGACAATGGAATGTTCTCCCCTGGGAGGTTGTGGACTCAACTTCCTTGGAGATTTTTAAGCAGAGGTTGGATGGACATCTGTCATGGATGCTTTAGCTGAGATTCCTGCATTGCAGGGGGTTGGACTAGATGTTCCTTCCTACTCTACAATTCTATGATTCTAGGAATCTATGGTGCTGCAAAACCCGTTTCCTTCTCAGGAAAACCCGAAAACCCCTTTTCTAGCCCTAATCTCTGCTCCCTTTCCTTACCTAGTGACACTTGTGGCTCCTTTTGCTGGCATCCCAGGGCAATTTCGTTTTCTCTTTAAAGGCAAGGGAGAGGGGTCTGCAGTACAAATGCAGTTAAAAGGGTTACCAAGAAAAGCAAACAAAAACAACATGCAAATGAGGCTGCAGGCAACAGGTAGTCTTAATCAGACGCTGTCAGATGAATTCAGCATCTCCCCGATTGTCGCCTGCGTTAGGCTCCCTTTCGGAAGCCCTCATCTGCTCCAGATGTGGTTTAATTTACTGCGACTTGGCTAATTACTGTAATTAAGGATTAATTACTGTTAATTACTTTCACATAAACTCAACGCCAGTCAAAGAGCGGAGCCTTATGAAGCCTGCCACATAAGTGAACACAAGCGCACCAGGCTGGGTGGGCCTGGCAGGTCGCTCTTTATTTGCCTGGATGGCTGCGGCGACGCAGCATACCACTGCCAGCCTGCCATCACCTTGCTTTTCAGGGAGAAGGAGCCCCTCAGTCCTGCGACCTCAGCATTTAAGCACAGCCCCCTCCCCTTCCCCAGCCCCACAAGCCGTGTGGCCGCAGGAGAAGAGCCATGGAAACAGTCCAAACAGCAGAAGAAGTGGCAGGCATTTAGAACCCAGTCCCAGATATACTCCGCCCCCCCCCCCCAAACGATGCAAGGCAAATAGAAACATGTCTTGGCCAACACAGCAGACTCTTAAACACGCTGCTATGGAGCTGAGTAAGGGTCACTTGGGCCTCGGGCTTTCTTCTTTTGCGTAGCAATGAACTTGGGGCTGTGCCTTTAACAGGGATCCAAAGCCAGCTCTTTGTAATAAGGGTAGCTGTAGGATACATTTGTTTTCAAGCATGTTTTTGTTATGTTTGCATATACACAAATGTATACCCAAAATGGCGTATAGAGACTTTAAGCAAATTTCTTTTCCGTAGGAGGGCAGTAATTCAGGCATTATGGGGAAACAACACATGGGGGGGGGGCTAAAGGAATGGGCACACTGGTGCCACCCCCATCACCTCTCCGCTAGTTGGAGAATGACTTCCATAAGTGGGGAGCCTGCTTCTACTCATGAAGGCTCCTAACTAAGTGACTAGACAGCTGCCCTTCATTTTGCAGAGGGTGATAGGGATGCAAGGTGGAGAGCTGGTGTGGTCAGATCTTCAGTGCCCCCGCCCCCAGCATTATACAGTGGTACCTCTGGTTACGAACTTAATTAGTTCTGGAGGTCTGTTCTTAACTCAAAACCGTTCACGCTTTTGCTAATGGGGTCTCCCGCTGTGCGAGCATCTCCTGCCTGCGATTTCCGTTCGCATCCCGGAGCAAAGTTCGCTACCAGGAGCACCTACTTCCGGGTTAGCGGAGTTCGTTACCCGAAGTGCTTGTAACCAGAAGACAGGTACCACTGCATGTCTTTTGTCTGATTTCCAGACTGCCTGCAAAAGGCAAACGTCTCTATCATCACAAGGATACATTTTAACATTCTAACAAATGAACCAGTTCCGGCCTCTTGTTTATTTCTCCAGGCCTCTCTCTCTCTTGCTTCCACATTTGTTCTTCATTGCTGTGGATTTTTCTTCTTCTTGCAAATGATGCTCTGTAGCGAAGAGGAAGCAAGCTGCTGAGCAGTGAAATGTGTGAGATCGCCTGCAAATGCATTCTTTCCTTCCAAAGTGACACATCCACAGCCTGCTTTCCTCAGTAAGCAACAACACCAGAAAAAACACACACACAAAAACAAGAAGGGCATATAAAGGGACAGTTAAATTGTGCGTGCCAGAAAAAGCATGGAACAGACTCTTGTAGTAATTAATATATCTCATAATGTGCATCATCCCTATAGTTACATTCAGTAAAGGGAGTTTCAAATATGTCACTTGGGATATGCCCTTTCAATGGGGCTAGGCCTATTTTCTACTTCCCTTAGCCCAGGGATGGGAAATCTTTTTCCAACTGAGACCAGCATTCTCGGGGCAGATGTGAGTGTGTGATCTGTTGGAGGCTGCATGCTGACTGTGGGTAGGACCAGTGTGAGCAGGGACACACCTTTTGCCTCTTTCTTTCTGCCATCCCCTTCTCACACTCTCACTCCTCCTTTGGCCAGAGGTCAAAACGAATCACTTACAAAGGGCTTTCTTTCAAAATTAGGCCAAGGGCCACACATTCCCACCCCTGCTTTATTTTTTTTTGGGTGGGGGTGTGTTTCCTATTTCAAATTGGCATGTTAGGTTTACACCCTGTATTCTTCCATTCAGAATCAGCTAGACTTAACTCCGCCTAGGGTCATTTACTCCCCCTGAGGAAAACATGCAAATGCAGATTCCTTTTCTGGTTCCTCGGGGTAATTGCCGCTTCAAAATAGACTGGAGAGCACCTGTAATAAATATGCATTAGTCAGAACATGAGCTGTGCTGTTTGAACTGTAGAGGCTACCCTAGGAGTCGGCTTGAGTAAGATCCAGTTGTTTCTGTCTGCGAAAGAGCGAGTCAGGACATGTGGCGGGCGCATCCTCTGTTTCCACTCCTTTCTTCCTTGTAGAATGATGACAATGGGAGGAGGATGACAGCAGAGCAACCCAGGTGCTTTTTAATAACTTAAGAGAGAGAGAGAGAGAGAGAGAGAGAAGGATCTCTCTAGTTTCTGATGAGGCGCTTGCTCTTGGCAACAGCTTTCTGTTCTGCTGACACAACAACACCGGCATGAGGTTGCCTGTTGTCTGGGCATAATGCGTGAGATGGAATTGCTTCTTCTATAAATGCGTTAAAACAATTTGTATATGCAGTGTTTTCTGTGTAGACATGCATAGCTGTACGAGAGGCACAGATTCAATGTTGTCTCTTCCTGGTGGATGAGGGATATCTGTCTGCCTTAGCTGGGGGAGAATCAGGGTGTACAAAGAGGGTGGGGGAGGAAAAAGACGTGATTAAATTAGGATTGTTCTATCTGGCCTCTGTTTTCCTTGCAAGTGTTCTCCAGCATTTGAAAATGAAACATATTCATTTAGCTTTCAGAATGAATGGCTTTAATAAGGGCAGTGAGCTGGGGAAGGGAAAGCAGGACGAAGGGGGGAGGGCAAGAAAGATGCTGATGGCTTGAGAGACCCATCAAGTCTTCCCCTAAGGCCATTTCCGCAGTGACATGGACCACACAACCATTAACACACTGAGAGCAGTGCATGTTTGCTACACTGCCTGTCTATCCCTCAGCCAGGTTTGGAACTGGAGAGATGTCTATCAGTAGTAATGAGATTGTTCCCAGGGACCCATGATGTAAGCAAGAAGACAAAGAGTGCTGTGCACTTTTGTGCCTGATTTATTGCACCATAAATTTCCACAAGGAAGCCTTCACAATATACATATGTGCCTTAGATATCAATACTTGGGTACGCGACTGGACTTAACGGTCAGGGGTCCCTTTACCTTTACCTTTAGGACTGTGAGAGCTCTGCATCAGCCTGGGGTTGGGGAGGGGCCAGTGGCAGTCAGGAAAACGTGATAATCTGCATGAGGAGAGACCGTAGCTCAGAAGAAGATAATGTTTTGAAATTATTTTATTATTTTTGTTTGAGAGCTTAGGATGCTACTTGCCAGTCAGGCAATACTGAAGCTAGATGGACTGACTCATTTCGGGGAAGATTCATATGTGCAGGACTATTTTGAATACCCAAACTGTGTAGGTTCTTTCCTCCCCTTTTTGAATGACAAAGACCGTCCTGTTTGGTTCCACATAGGCTCAGCGACTACATTTGAACTACAACAGAACTATATAAATCAGAGAGATAGATAGATAGATAGATCTATGGTTTTTTTTAGTATTTGTGCTTATTCTAAATAGCTCTGGACTAACATTTGGGGGGGAAAAGCGAGATTAAAATTCGAAGGCAGATAAGTAGTTAGGGAGATACTGATTGAGAGAGAGGAGTGGAGGTCTAGTCATTCATGACACTTGTCATATTCAACAGAACAGCAGCAGCACCCTGCCATTTCACACAAGCTGCTTCATGTACCGCTGGACTGATGTCCTGTTGGTTGTACCATAGTGCCCACTGGTTATCCACTTCCTTCAAAACGTAGCCCACTTTCTCAGCTTCGTGGTCTCTTTGCTGGTCCCTTGGTGAGAGGCAGAGCAGGCTCCAGCTTCACGAGACACTCCCCACCCCCACCCCCAGTATCCTGACTGCTTCATTACAATCTGCCTCCAGGCTCAATTTGGACTTCTTAAGCCTCAAATCATTATAATTACCATTATTAGACATAGCTGCAGGGGAACCACTGCAACACCAAATGAAACGTGCGAGGGTCCGCTCAAGCCATGGTCGCAGGTTTCCAGCTCAGGGGACCATGAGAGACGAAGGAGCCACCAAAGCTGGCTGATGCAATGGCTGTCAGCTCAGCTCACCCCAACTGTCAGGCACCGAATGCAGTGGGCTTCATTTTTTTAATTGACACTTTCCTCTTGCGCTCTTGTGCTTATATACGCCTCAGCCCCCTTTGCTTTCAGCTGCTTTCTTTTCTTTGGTAGAAAATCCTTCTTCTAGCCCCTCAAATAAAGAAGCATTGAAGGGTGGGAGACTTAAAAGGAGAATCTGTGCCCCTGAAGGATCAGGAAGGGCACACACATTGTTTGCTGCAAAAATAAAGCACAGCAGCAAAGGCGAGAACCAGGAAATGCACTCATTCCTTTATAAAAGGGCAGAGGAACCCAAGAAAGACTTTGGCCTATGTATGCTTATGTCAGATTTGGGTCTGCAGTTCTTTCTGGGTTTCCGCTGAGGAGTGAATTGACTCAGATTCTTCAGTTAGTCCATAATGCGGCAGCCAGATTGCTGGCTGGGGTTCTGTTTTGAACCTGCATAGCCCCTATTTTAAAACAGCTGGACTGGTTGGCAGTTCTTTTCTGGGTTCAATTCAAGTGTTAGTGTTTAAAGCCTTAAATGGCCTATGCCCCAAATACCCGAAGGACAACCTCTATCCCTACAGGCCTCTTTAAGTGTTAATATCAGCAGAGGGTCCCCTCTTGGTGGTTTTGCCACCATCGGAAGCTCACCCAGTGGGGATGGGGGCTAGGAGAAAACCTTCTTTGCTGTAGTCCATGGGTAGGCAAACTAAGGCCCGGGGGCCGGATTCGGCCCAATCGCCTTCTAAATCTGGCCCGCGGATGGTCCAGGAATCAGCGTGTTTTTACATGAGTAGAATGTGTGCTTTTATTTAAAATGCTTCTCTGGATTATTTGTGGGGCATAGGAATTTGTTCATTTTTCTTTTAAAAATATAGTCCGGCCCCCCACAAGGTCTGAGGGACAGTGGACTGGCCCCCTGCTGAAAAAGTTTGCTGACCCATGCGTGTAGCCCCTAAGTTATGGAATTCCCACAGAGATATCTGGCACCTTCACTGCACAGCTTTTGACAGATGCTAAAGATGTACCACTTTATCCTGATCCTTGACACCTGAGATATATACTCCCAAGAGGCTAGAGGCCATCTTGGTTGTGAGTCCTGGAAAACCAACTCCCTGCTTTGCGGGCCTTTTCCCAGCTGGCTTGGGAGGGCAGGATCCTGATTGACTCCAACCACAGAAGCTGAGACTGCTGAGCAGACTCTTCGCCTGGGATATTGTAGGGTTTTGTTTTGTTTTCACTGTTGCTGACCTTATTTTTTTGTATATTTATTTTAGATGTTATTATGTTTTATGTGGAAATTGTTCAATTTGGTTGTGTGTGTTTTGATGATCCGAACCAATGGCTACAAATTACAACAAAGGAAATTCCGAGTAAGCTTCTGGAAAAGCTTTCTGACGGGAAGAAAGAGTGGAACAGTCTCCCTTGGGAGGTTGTGGACTCCCCTTCCTTGGATATTTTTAAGCAGAAGTTGCTTGGTCATCTGACATGGATGCTTTAGCTGAGATTCCTGCATTACAGGGGGTTGGACTAGATGCCCCTTGAGATATCTTCCAATTCTATGATTCTGTGTTTTTTATTTATTGTTTATGACAATTTTATAATGATGCCCATCTTTTCATGCTGTATTGAGCATGGTTTTAACTATGGAAAGACAGTATACAAATAAAATGATGATGATTATATTTATAGGCCCCACCACCCTCCTTTGGAATTGAAATTTGTTTTAAATCATTTGTAATGTTTTATTTTAAATGTGTATCCCATCCAACTTTTCAGTTCCACAGCTTGCCAGTTCAGGCAGGCCTGTTGTTTGTTAAAAAACAAAATAGTATAAGTTAGTCACTATGGAATACCCAGGCACAATAAATAAATAACACACCGAAGTTGGAGTGCTTTTTAAATTGATAGACAATTGTTGATATGTTAGATCCAGAGAACAAAAGATACAGATAAATGAATGATTTATTTCTTGGATCAACTTCTGCCAATGCAGTATATCAGGTTTCACAGAACACTAAATTTGGCAGAATGGAAATATGGCTTACCCTCATATTTCTTATCAGTATTAATATCTATTTTTACAACAATTTGTTGACCAGGTGACCAGTGCATTGGATAATAAATGTCCGAACATAATGAAGCTCTAACTGCTTTGTGAATGAGTTGATCATTATCTACCTGGAGTGTCTAACCTTTTGCTCAGGCTATCTGGAACCCCATACTTGAAAATTGATCCCTGATTTTCAACCAAAATATCAAAATTCTCTGCAATAAAAACATATAAAAGATTACTAATGGATTATTTAATTTGTTTATTTTACACATTGCAGAATTCAGTTGTCTTTTTGTCTGAATTTGTAATATGTGATTTGATTGTTTTATCCTGACCATGTATAATATCCATAAGGCCTAGAATCTTGCTGATTAAAAATGGTGAAATTCTTGCTCGGGTGGCAGGGTTCCATTTAAAAGGCCATAATACTTCATGGTGCAAATATAATTCTGCTGCTTTCTGGAGTCCTTGATCATGTGTAGTTAACTAGAAGCAGTTATTGGTAGTCTGAGGCCCTAGGTTTTTAAAACAAGAGAGTAAAACAGACAGCCCAGTTTGGAGATTTTAAGCTAAGCAAGTGAACATTGCAAATCAAATCAAGCACATTTGTAATCATCTTGTAGTTGGTTTTTATTTCTGCTGTTTTGGTAGCCAACAGGTAAAATGCATGCCTTTTTGTAAATAAGCGTGTGGAATTGCTTGGTTTTTGTCTGTTTTCTTTTCTACCGAAGCTGAGATGTGTTACCTGGCAGGCCACATAGCTTGGTTCTCTCAGCACAGCTTGGGGTAAGTGCAATTACTCTGAGATTCAATGAATAGCCACTATTCCCTAACCACCAAAACTGGTCTTTTGTTAGTGGTTATTGAGAGAATAGTCACAGCCATTGACCTACTCAATTCTCCCTCAAAAGAAAGTAGTGTTCTCCCTTCCCCTCTCATTTCTATAAGCAGATACAGCAATTTGTTTCAATTGCTGCTGTTAATAGTTTCAATGAGCATTTAAAAAATAGAATGTTCTCTTCTCCCCAAGGTTAGTATGGTATTTGCAAATTGTAGGGAACTGTGGACTCTTAAAGATTTGGATTAAAGAGCTGGCAAGGAGCATTAGATATTATGTATGGTCTCTCCAGGTGTCCTGAGCCCAGTAGCTGAAACCCAAGTCAAGCTGATCTGTGCTATGGTGCAACAGCAGGTGTCAGAGGAAGAAGGATGGGCTGTTGTATAGATCAGCCCTAACATTTTTCTGTCCTGTTTTGGGGGGCACTGCTAAACTTTGCCTCTTTAACAGAAGGCAACACAATTATAGCACACGAGCCAAGCCTAAAATTGGTACCAAGTGTTCTGAATAAGGTTGAATGCAATTATTATTACTATTTTACAAGATCTATATCTCAGTAGTTGGAAATTGAGTTATCCCTGTCATGTGTGTTTTTTATGAGGCTGAAGTTGCTTCCCAGTTCCTTATTCAACAAAGAAGCTGGGTGAATAGCCTGTACCACAAAATATGAATTATAATGCCCCATATCACACATCTCCATCACCAAGAAACACTCTCATTCAAGTCTTCTGCAAAATGCCCCACTTCCTTGAACAGTTTATGAATATAAAATTCTCTCATGGAATGGAGAGAGGGCCTTTTAAGGGTCTGTGTCATAGGCATTCAATGCCAATTATGTTTATTTATTATATTTAATAGCTACTTTTATTCTAAAACTACTCTGTGTGATCTTCCAGAATAAGGGAACGTGGCACATTGTTGTGACCCTGGCTTGGCCATTTTGCTGCCAGATTTGCTTCTCTAAGAGGCCATGCTTCCTTCTGACCACGTGGCTGATGCCTTTTGCCTCACGGCATTGTGCAATTTTTAGTCCTTGATAAATGGAGGCCATCAGTGCTGCTGCTAGCAAGTTTAAGCACCATTTGATGGACGTGAAAGTTATAAGGGATGTTGGATGCTCCATAGAAAAGGAGAGCAGGAATCACTCCTGGTTCAGCACTAACTTCACATGGATCCTAGTAAATTGGCAAAGGTATGTCTTGTCTACATTCGTAAGTTTAGGAAACTGGAGGGGGGTAGTGGGTGGTGACTGAGATTAATGCTTTGCCAACATGTTACACATTTCTCCACTGACACCTACCTCTGCTTGCCTGGTGCTGTATTGACAACCCATACCCTGCATTGTTAGCCCAAATTGTTTGTGTTTCCTTTGGCCCGTTGTCTTTTTCCTTGTATGGATTAGTTGTTGCCATATATTTTTAACAAAACTGACCCAATTGTTCTCCAGATTAATTTTTTTTAATCTCAGCAGTAGTAATTCAGAAACGGGCAGACTTGTCTTCTGAAAAGATCTTTGGTGTTCACCTTTCCCTGGCAGTTTGCAGTGGGTTTGCAGTCACTGTGTTGCTCTGCCTGCTTCTGCAGCAGCAGCTCCTCCCCCTCCACCCTTTCAGTCCCTTCTAAATCATCCCAGCCAATCACAATGTCATGCTGCTGGACAGGATGACGTAAACCACATCAAATAGCCAATCGGATCTAGCTGTGTGCAGATACCAAATTAACTGCAATTGAAGCCCAATGGAATGAGGGCAGCACTTCCTGTACTGGTCCTAAAGGCCAGGTGATTTGAGTCTTTTTGCCCAAGAATCTATTATCTCATTTTCTAAATGTCAAAAATCTTACAATGAATTTTAAAAGAGCAAATATTCTAAGAAACGTGTTGCTTAAAAAAACCTAAAAACTTTAGAGATGACGTTTGCTAAAGGATCAAAGGGCAATTTTGCCCAGGACTTGTCCACACTTCCACTTGTGCTGCACCTAGACAGCATGGGTCCAAGCAGTTTTCTGCTTGACCCACATTTTCTATGCAGTAGTTGAAGCAGATTTCCCCTGGGCCTGCTTCTTTCCAAGGGAAAACCCGCCGTTTAGCAATAGATCAGAACAAATGGCATTCTGGGGAAACCCAAATTGCTGTTTGCTCTGACTGAGCGCTAAAAAACAGTTGTCCCCAGAGAAAAGCAGCAGGACAAGAAGGAAGATTGTGGATAAGCCCTGAGTTGGGAGATAGGGTTTCTTAAACTCTGTACACTTCTCTGCTCCACTTGATAGACTAATCCCACATCCTGATGCCTTACTAACAGCCCTTCAGTTCCATGTCTTCTTCCTTTCCACTGTCCCAACTTCTTCAACATGCCATAGTAATCTTGTGGGGGCCACTCATGCCACCAAATAAGATCAATTGGATACAGGAGCAAGGCAATGCCATTCAATCCTTTCCTAGCGATTGGCTCAGGGCCAGGTTGGGCAAAGCCAAGTCTCACCTTGAAGGGCTGTTTTCCAGCTCAGCATCCCTGCAGGTACTGTTTGAACTGGAAGCTGCTACCTGAATATCAGACAGAAGGCATTGCTCTGTTGGCCAGGCAAAGACAGAAGCTCGGGCTGTAAGCATTTATAGCAGACCTGGGCAGTCTAGAGGTTTTTCTCATATTCCTTGTTAGTGACAGAGGCTGGTGTGGATCTGTAGCCTTTTTGGTGCCTGAAGAAAACTCCTTAGGACTGGTCAGGCCCCTGCCTCAGATCCGGAAGTGCCTGGTTTAACTCCTCAATTTATACTGTAACTCAGAGCTTTCCAAACTTGTGTGTCGCGACACGTTAGTGTGTCGGCTGCATTGTGTTGGTGTGTCTTGCAAACGCTCCCTGCGCTCCTCCCGGGGCAGGAAAGGGGTTAGTTTAACCTCTGGTTTGCGAATAAAACTAAATTACCATGTCGCAAAATGATGCATGTCTCAAAAGTGTGTCACCAACATGAAAAGTTTGGAAAGCCCTGCTGTAACTTAAAACAGGAGGCTGTTCAAGGACGCATGGTGATGGAAAACAGGAGGACAAATGGTACAGGAAAAGGGGGATGTCACCAGAGAACTTGCCAATAAAAACAACTGTTTCAGGTAGAAGCCTGTGTGGGTTTCCTGGGCCCCTGGAAGTATCACAGATCACCTCAGGGCAGTGCTGCTATCTGGGCTCTTGCTGCTTGCTTTGGTTGCTGGTCCCAGACTTCCTGCTTGACAGCACAATAGCATTTGAATAGCTTTTCAAGTAGCATTATTCACAGTGATTTTTCCCCCAGCTCCATTGTGTGAAAGGGCCTGCTTGCCATGCCAGGTTGGTTACAAGAGAATGTTGTTTGCATTTTCTGGATGGTGAGGAAATAAACAGAGGCCTGGATGTGCCAGAGACAGGTCATGGCGCATGGAGGGAAAGGAACCATCACTCTTTGTATTAGTGTTCCTAAACCAGGCATGGCTTTTCCACGCCGTTGCTCCAGAAGCTCAGTGCTTTGGAGAAGTGGAGGGGCCTGTCTCTGCTCACAGGGCACTTCCCAAGACTCCCGAGGTTTTCTGAATAAGTAGGTTCTACTCACACAGATCACATGCCTGTTTGCTTCTTTGGCTGCTTTGTGTGCATTTTGCTGTCATTGTTGCCATCTATACTGGAGCAAAACAGAAGTTCAGCCATCCTCGTCATAGTACTCCTCTAAGACATGTAAGCAAGTTGAGAGACATGAACTTTTGGGAGTAAGGAGATGGACTGTGTGCACCTTGTATAAACCTCTAGGATATGCAAACTGGATGAGACAGGGGGAAATCTCCTGTGTTTATTTTTTACAAGTCTGTGTTGCAGAACTGGGTCAGAGCTGTGACACTAATGAATAGTTTTTTTAACGCTTTGTGGCATTTTCCATGTTAAAATGCCCCACTGAAGCTGCTAATTACTGCATGAAGGGAAAATATAGAGGTACCACTTATGTACATAGCAGCCAACTCCTAGGGGCCAATGGGTCTTCAGACCCCCCCCCCCCCATAATATATTTGAGGCAGCCAGCCAGCCAGCGCCCCCCCCCCCCCCGTTTACGGGCATTGCCATTCAAATGGTGTACATGCACCACGTCCTGTGATAGATTAGGCAGGGCGGGGCTTACCCCTAATATTTTATTCAAGATAGCACCCTTGCCTGTGTACCTGCATCACATGGCAAATAGCAGCAGTGGGGGAGCTATTTGGATCAGAAAACGGCATGGGTGAAGGAGTTCATCACCACGACCCATTCACATCCAAGTGTCACAGCACCTTTCCAGCTGAGGCCCCACTGAGGCTTTCAACTTCTTTGGAAAATGTAGGCAGTTCAGGATCAGATCTCCCACCCACCCCTCTAGCTCTGCTCTGAGATCCACAGCAGAAACAGAACACAAGCAGGAAGTTGTGGTTCCTTTGCATACTTGTGTTGAACTATTAAGCTTAATTTTGCATATCCTCACAGTTGACGGACTCCACTTATTTATACAAGTCTGATTTAAACTGCTCTGTTTGCATTCAGTGTTGAAATCAATATATCAAGAAGTTAACTGAATTATTTTGCTCTTAGTGGAATATGTGGGAATCCACAAGTCATAGCTGTGCATGAGCATATAGCGGAATAATTGCACAAGTTAACGTTAATTTCAATAGGATGTGCGGGAAAATGGCCTGGTTTGATTGTTCTCATAAATTGCTGCACTCACTTTTTTGCATTGTGTTCGAACATTTTGCATGTTTGCATTTTGCTGCAAAATGCATAACATGTAGGACAATCAGGCATGATGTTTATTAACACAAAATGTTTGCCAAAAAAGTCACATTTTAAGTAGCTCTGAACTAGCTACTTTGATACAGGTTTGTTGTTTTCCTATCCCTGGGTTTTATACAGAACAAATTTTACAACTGCCTGTGGTGCAAGAACCTCCGAAAGCGATGTAGCAGGAAAAAGACTGGAAATAGGAGGAGTGGGATGGTTATGAATGTATCCCTTTCTCTAATTTTTTTTAACTGTCTTCCTCTATTAAAGGCAACCTGTGGATTTCAAATTCCTAAGAGATAATAGTTTCACTTTGTGTTCATCTCTCTCTCTCTCTCGTTCTATTGCTTCTCTAGCTACCTTGTGTGTATATTTAAGGAGTGCACATTGTATAGCTGCTATGTGTATATATTTGTATATATGTCATAGGCATCGATACGGTATTTAAACCACATTAGCAAATGTTAAAAAAGGGAGATCCAGAAATACTGTATCATTTTATGATTATGTTACGGCTATTGTCAAAATAGCATGTTACTTTGACAGTCTCTTTGTCTTCCCGCTTGGAGCCTACAAAGAGAAACTAGTTTCTTAGCAACTAAAATGTATCCTCAAACAAGGCCATTGAAGAACAACCTTTTTATATAAAAAAGCATCAACAGCATGAAAAGCAGCTTGCGGTAACTGGCCAGCATACCCTCCTTGGAATAGATTGCAGGAAGAATGACTGGTAGCAGCATTAACCTCCTGGGCAAAGATGATTTAACTCTTGGTAAGCCTTACAAGTGTGGAGCTTTGGAGGCTGGGTCTTTAAAGCATGCCCACATCCCTTGGTGTGTTTATCTACATTAAGTATCATCTTAAATGCACACTGCTCATGTTCTCTCACTCTGCTCCACCCAGCCTGCCTGAAGGAGAAACAAACTATGAGGGTGGGCTTAGCGCCATGTTAAACCAGTGTTTGCGATTTGTTTCTCTCCAAACCATGAGCAGCATCCAAGGTTTGTTGTTGGCTTACCACTTGTGATTTGTTTGGCAGACACGAGACACAAACCACAAACACTGGTTTGCATATAACACAATCCCAAATCTCGTGCTTTGTTTCTCCCAGAGGCAGACAAGGTGGAGTGGAAGTGATTGAGCAGGGCACACTCATTCATAGCCCTGGTTTGCTTACAATTACATGTGAACAAGGCCAGTGTCCGCCAGGTCATTGCTCTTCTAATTTAACTGAAGATGGGCAAAAGTTAAACAGACCATGACTTGCCCAAGGCCGTTCCTCAAGTTCATGGGAGAAATGTTTCCTAGATCCAACCCTGCCTCCATTCGATTAAAGGAGGAGACTCTTGAGAGTCCCATGGACTGCAAGAAGATCAAACCTCTCCATTCTTCAGGAAATCAGCCCTGAGTGCTCACTGGAAGGACAGAAGCTGAGGCTCCAGTACTTTGGCCACATCATGAGTTGAGAAGACTTCCTGGAAAAGACCCTGATGTTGGGAAAGATGGAGGGCACAAGGAGAAGGGGACGACAGAGGACGAGATGGTTGGACAGTGTTCTCGAAGCTACCAGCATGAGTCTGACCAAACTGCGGGAGGCAGTGGAAGACAGGAGTGCCTGGGGTGCTCTGGTCCAGGGGGTCACGAAGAGTTAGACACGACTAAGCGACTAAACAACAACAAAACAGATGTTGGATGCCCACCTGTCAGGGATACTTTAGCTGTGATTCTTGCATTGCAGGGGGTTGGATCACATGACCCTTGGGGCTCCCTTCCAACACTACTGTTCTATCATTCTATGATTTTTATTATTCCTTTAAAAAAGAAGCATCAATTGCAGGCGCAATACAAATGCTATGTTCATATTATGCAACTACCGGTAATCTGTTTTGTTGGCATCGGTCTGTCTCAAAAGACCATGGAGTGTGTCCCTGGAGGTAAAGTCAAACCACGGGAGAATCAGAGCCCCTGCTGTGGCTGCAGAGACTGCTAACTCATAACTGCATTGTTTTTGCTGTGTTAGCAGCACCAAAGTGGCCTCTCTAGGACGCAAGCCTGGGCAGTGTGTATGGAGGTCCTGAGCTGCCCAGACGACAAGACCACCCTCCCTCTCTGCCTCGCTGATGTGGCCCAAAGGAAAGCAGAGCAATATATTTGGCAGCAGCTTGGCCGCAGGAATTGTTGGGAGGGGGAATACAAGGCGCCATCCCACTGTCTTAGGGACCAGTCCAGATTTGTGTAGGGTTTCTTCCTTAGCTTTTTCTTCTCCCGAAGATATCCTGGAAGGCAGCAGAGGTTTAGAATCAGTTTTCTTTCTCCTGGATGGGCTACCTTTCCAGGTGAGCAAGCCCTATCTTCCACTCACTTCACTCTACAGCACATGCAGAAACCACTTTCTTGACCAGGCTTCCTCAACCTTGGCCCTCCGGGTGTTTTGAGACTACAATTCCCGTCATCCCTGACCACTGGTCCTGCTAGCTAGGGATCATGGGAGTTGTAGGCCAAAAACATCTCGTGGGCCAAGGTTGAGGAAGCCTGTTATTGACCATTGGACCCCCCGTGGGTCACATCTGCTCAATCCACCAGAGCCTGTCTTCACATGCAGGGGAAGTCCCTAACTTGCCAAGGGTTTGAGACTCACTGGCTCCCCTCACCTGGTTTAGCCAGCCAGTCAACGCCATTTCCCAGGGTTTAGCTGCTGTCACATGCTGACAGCTTCTAGGAACCACAAGTGAGAGCTGAGTGCATGGTGAGGACCAAAGGTGAACAAAGTACCCCAGAAGCAGCACAAAGTGTCCCCCACCAGAGGTAGTACCCCTCCCTTAACACCCCATAAGCCCATACCTGTAAGCAGGCTCTGCAAAAAAAAAGACATTTATCCATGCCTGCCCTGAAATGATATGAACATTGCAGGTCGAGGCCCTAATTTTAAGATAATGGCCTGAAGAAATGTATGTGAGACAGTCCTGTGATATGTAATGCATCTTACATTTGTGGATAGAACAGCCATCTTTTAAAAACCTCCAGAGGCCACAGTTCATCACAAAGTGTTTGTTTGTTTGTTTGTTTGTTTATGCCCCTCCTTTTCCCCTGATGGGTCCCTATAAAAATGAAAACCACTAAAACAGACAAAAACAAAAACAAAAAAGAATTAAACATTGTTAGAAGTAAGGTACTCTAGGAAGTCAAACTTCCTAGAGTACTTTGCTATATAAATTAAGTAGGTAAATAAACATGGGGAAAGCAAAATATCAGAGAAGGATCTGAAATATTTTCATTGAAGCATGAATAATAATGATGATGATGATAAACCCTAGTGGGGGCAAATACACTGTTGTGGCAATTGCAGCCTAGGTTTAAAGTGCCATTTGGCAATTAGCTTAATATATCTAAGTTTCTAACACTGGGTTTAAATCCCCACTCACTGGGTGACCATGGGCCAGTCGCAGTCTTTCAGCCTAACTTACCTCACAGGGTTGTTGTGAGGATAAAATGGGGAGGAAGAGAATGATGTGTTGAGCTCCTTGGAGGGAAGATGCGATATAAATGCAATCAATCAATCAATCAGTCAGGACTAAAAACTATGAATGCTGCCTAGGACTGTGCTGCTGTGATGGGTGAAGAAGTCCCTTCCCAGCAAAAGTATGACAACTGGCGCAGGGCTGATGCTCAGCAATCGTTTCTGATATTTTTGATCACTGTGAGATTGTATTTATTGTTTGCTGGTTTTGTCGCTGTGATTGTCGTGAGCCAGTTTGAGCTCAACATTGCTATTGGAAAAGTGGAGTGCAAATATTAAATCGCATCGTATTCATGGTTTTCTGAAATAGGCAGCTCAAGCCCCAATGTGCATGTGTGTCTGCTTGTCTATGCATGTATGTTGCAGTATGACAAAATCAGTTACAGATGGCTATTTCTCTTTAAATGAATTGCTTTGCATAGCTGCAAAGCTACCAATGTTTGTATATCAGTTCAAGGAAGGGAATCTCTGGATCAGATAGCTCATTTTCCTTTTATAAAAAAAAGTTTGTGTGATCAAAGGTTTGTTTGTTTTTAAATTTTTGTATATGAGAGATTCCAGTCGGGTACTGTGGCATGTATTTGAAGTTGTAAGCAGTTGTAGGTTGTTTTGCTCTTTGATAATGAATCTCATCAACATACCACAGTCAGGTTTAAAACAACAACAAGCAAACCTATAATTAAAGAATAAAAATGGAAAATGAGAGAGAGATTGGAGCTCAAGTCAACCAGGAAGCCCTTAGTTTCTCATTCTAGATTCACATGTCTGGTTTATGATGACTCTGTGAGGAAAAAAAGCAGGCACATGCCCAGAGACAATAACTGCATCCAGGTGTCTTGCTGTGCCCAAATTTGAGAAGGAGAAAATAGAAGCTTTTATTTCTGGTTTGTAGCAAACCATTGTTTGCCACTGGGTCAGTTCGTTTACCCAAACCTGCCTAGGTTGCTGATGTCACTGGCTGCTGCCTCCTCATTATTGCTTTGCAGCTGAGCCTGACAGTCAGGACTGGCCCACCCACAAGACAAGGTGAGGCAACTGCCTCAGGAGCCAGGAGCCACAAAGGCAACAAATCCGGCCTCCAAGGGATTGGCTGAGACCCTACCTGCCCACAGACTGTCTTGCCAGAGTGGTGCATGCTCTAGTTATCTCTCGCTTGGATTACTGCAATGCGCTCTATGTGGGGCTACCTTTGAAGGTGATCCAGAAACTACAACTAATCCAGAATGTGGCAGCTAGACTGGTGACTGGGAGCGGCTGCCAAGACCGCATAACACCAGTCTTGAAAGACTTACAATGGCTCCCAGTACATTTCCAAGCACAATTCAAAGTGTTGGTGCTGACCTTTAAAGCCCTAAACGGCCTTAGCTCAGTATACCTGAAGGAGCATCTCCACCCACATTGTTCAGCTCAGACACTGAGGTCTAGCGCCGAGGGCCTTCTGGCGGTTCCCTCGCTGTAAGAAATCAAGTTATAGGGAACTGAAGGCAGAGGGCCTTCTCAGTAGTGGCACCCGCCCTGTGGAACACCCTCCCACCAGATGTCAGAGAGGGGGAAAACTACCAGACTTTTGAAGGCAGCTGAAGGCAGCCCTGTTTAAGGAAGCTTTTAATGTTTAATAGACTACTGTATTTTAATATTTTGTTGGAAGCCGCCCAGAGTGGCTGGGGAAACCCAGTCAGATGGGCAGGGTATAAATAATAAGTTGTTGTTGTTGCTGCTGCTGCTGCTGCAGTGTCAGTGATGACTGTGGCATGTTCCTTGGAGACTGGAAATGCTGCCTCCTTGGCACCCCCCCCCTCCCCCAGTGCAGTCTCTACAGCAGCCTCTTGGCAAATAGGAGACCCTGCTGGTCCGCCCCCCCCAACCCGGACACCCTTGTTCATGATGTAGATATTTATTCCTCCCATATTCCTGATGTAGATCTTCACTCACCTCTTCTCTCACGGAGGGAGGCACCACGTTATGGTTCACTTCAGGCGCCAAAATGTATTGGGCCAGCCCTGGATATAAATTGCAAGGTCCATAATCAGCCCAATCCACAAAGATGTTGTCCTATGTGAGCCCCACTGAGATGGGACGGATGCGATACACAGGTTCATCATATCTGCTTCTGCACATCTCTAGAATCTGAATGAGGCTTGCACAAGAGAACTTTCTGGTGGACTATACTTTGCGACTACAGAAGATTTTACTAGATTCCAGCGTATAAGACGACTTTTTAACCCCGGAAAAGAGGTTAAAAAGTCGGGGGTCGTCTTATATGCCGGGTACTACCTCTGAGGCAGCAGTGGGCGCCGGGTGGCTTCCTCCCAGCACAGAGACCGCCGCCCGCTGCTGCTTCGGAGCTGCTGAAGCTGCCGCTGCCGCAGCAGTGGGCGCTGGGCTCAGCGCTGCGCCGGGGTGGCTTCCTCCTGCCCAGCGTATAAGACTGGGCTTATAAGACGAAACACCTTATCGTCTTATACGCCCAGTTGCCTATTACGCCGGAATCTACGGTACTCTTCCTGTTATTATTTTAATGGGTCTTCTGAAACGAGCAAGCGTGATTGTGCTGGTATGTTGTAGGAATACATCTGCTCATTTGCCGTCTTGCGCAGGAGTGGCGTGTGCGCTTGCAAGTAGTCTGTGTACAATGAAATGGCTCCCAGAAGGTTGCTGGGAGGAGCTGCCTTCAAATTCCTTGGCAAAGGTTCCGCTGTTCTCTTTGGAGCCCTTCTTCTTTGAAGCCAGGCCTGGATCTTGTGTCTGCGCTGACGTTTGAGAACATGAAGAGGGAGCCGCAGCAGGAGCCAAGTATCTGCCAGGCTGTGTCGGGAGAACTTTTATCATTTCTGTCAGAGACATCACAACTCGCTTGTCTTACCATACATCTTCCTAAATGTGACAGAATATTCAGCTGTTATTAATTGAATACTCTCTAATTTAATGGCTTAGCAGGAGAAAGAGTGGCTGGTTTGTTTCAACATGTATTGCCATTACAATGGTGTATGTTGTGCTAGTGGAAGCCATTAGGAAGTGAAGTAACTCAATTAGGGTTAGTCATCTCAAATGGAGGAAACGCATGCACTGGCCCCAATCCTGCCTTCCTGTGTTCAGCTGTTTATGATAAGATCAAACCGGTTCTGCAGTTGCAGAAATCTCCGAAATAAATCCATCCAGCACAGAGGGAAGAGTTCAGTATTTCAAGAAACATTTAATTGAAGCCATGCTCTATGAGATAGTCTAACAGATATATATATTCTAATAAGATCACCACAGCCAATCACAAGCAAACAATCACACCCTAGGCCAACCCCAACCTCTCTCACCACCAAAGGAACACAAGTGAACAACACAAACAACGCTGACCCCAAACTCTACATACATTAAACATAATAGAAACACCGCCACCCGACCCCACCCCCTTCCATTTTCCCTCTCTCCACCCCCCCTTTTCTTTTTTCTTTTCTTCTCCCCCTAATGCCTCAACGAATGAAATGGATTTGTAAAAATGTTACATGGAAAAACAACAACAAGGCATTACACTTACTTCTGTAAAACAAGAAAATCCTTAATAAAATATCAAGATTAAAAATAAATAAATAAATATATTCTAATTTTCTGGTCACAGTACTGTTTTGGCTATAAGAAGTGGTAAGGCCATAGTATCTTTATAACTGAACATGAAAACCTTGTTTTACCTTAAATACATCATCATCATTTTTTATTATTATAAAAAACTGTTTCAAAGTTGATACTTCAGACAAGGAATTTCAGGGCCTTCCAATTCAGTGCTAATCCTATGCTCACTCTCTGCTATGAAATTAAAGATAAAGGAAATGTCTCTTCCATGGTCTGTTAAGGCAGGATCATGTTCGTGGTGTGAAATTCAACAAAATCAGGCACATCCAAGACAGTATTGGAGAATTAGTCAAGAAGGGTCTGCTCTGAGGTGTAAGTCATAGAACACAGTATGTTAAAACATAACAGTGTTCCAAATGTCTGGAAGTGTTGTATGTCTGTGAGTCTGCTCACCTCTTACTGAACAGCATGGACAGGAGAGGTATTACCTGAAAGGTGAGAGGGAAAGGAAGACTGTTAGGAGAATGACTATAGCTCAATGACAGGCTATATGTTTTGCATGTACTAGAATCCAGGTTCGGACCCTGGCTTCTCCAGATAAAGGATTTCAGGAAGGAGGATTGGGTAAGGCCTGAGACCTAGGAGAGGTGCTGTCTGTCAAAGTGCTATCAGGGCAGTTAAATGTGATTCCACCTCAGTACTGTTTGCCCCTGCAAAAATTTCAGGGGAAGTATACTGCTTGATTTCCAATCAGGGCATGTTACACAACTTTCTGTCAAAATCCTGCAACTTTTTATACCGCAAATAGCCCAAGGTTTTTGTCCTGCTTTTGTCATGCTATAGTGCAAGAGTAGCCCTCCAGATTGAAATGGCATTCAGGCAGCGACCATATTACATGTGATCATAGCTGCTGACCCCAAAGTGCCCCAGAATGGGGCAGGGCAGGCTTATATGTGCTCTGCCAACACACACGGGGGTCAGGAATGGAGCTCCCACACAAAATGATTGCGCCCTGTAATAATAAAAATGGGAAAGAATCACAGAACAACTAATAAAGCAGAATGATATGTGGACAGACCAGTATTAATCCACGCGGGTGGCGCTGTGGTGTAAACCACTGAGCCTCTTGGGCTTGCCAATCAGAAGGTCGGCGGTTCGAATCTCCACAACGGAGTGAGCTCCTGTCGCTCTGTCCCAGCTCCTGCCAACCTAGCAGTTCGAAAGCACACCAGTGCAAGTGGATAAATAGGTACTGCTGTGGAAGGAAGGTAAACGGTGTTTCCGTGTGCTCTGGTTTCCATCATGGTGTTCCGTTACTCCAGAAGTGGTTTAGTCATGGCCACATGACCCTCCGCTGCACATTACCAAATGTGGCAATTCACTGATAAATGTATGCACTGGCTCAATGTACATTCATAAACAAAGTACATTGTTATATCAGTCTTCTCAATTCCAATGGCATTTAGGACCCAGGGAAGTGAGGTATAAGGGGAGCAGCGAGTGAGCCCACCATAATCCCTGAGATGTACAGTCAGGTCTGCAGGACCTTCCCAAGGAGTCATGACGCGTGATGTGCATTTGACTTGACTTGACTTGGGGACCAGGAAACTGTAAATGCTTTCCTTTGTACGGTGATGGAGTACATGTGGAAGACTGTATTTGAGTGACAGGCATGCCTGGATCTTAGGTTCTACCTGAGGCCATACCTTTTCTGTGACATATCTATGATGTCTTGATGGTGCTTCTGGAAATGTATTATGGGAAACTTTGGGAAACTTTAAAATACTGAAGTAACCATTGCTCGGGGTTTCTGGCTGCTTCGTCTTTGTGGTAGTGGGAAGTTTTGTTGCAACAATAAAGATCAGGCCTAAAGGCTGCTGTTTTGCCTCTATCTCCTCTCTTGCTTGTGACCTCCAACCTGAACCTATGGGGGCCAAGGTTAGGCAACTGTGGGGTGCTCCAACGACTCACTTATACGGGGTCTACATTCTCTATTTAACACATGTATTTTACAGCACACATATACATGTGAAAGAAGGTGTGGAAAAAGCAAGTTCTGTGCTAGGGACAGTTTGGAAACAATGAAAATAAAAAATTGCTAGTATCGTAATGCATCTATAGAAACAAAACTATGGGACTGCAACATTTAGAACATTGTGTACAATTTTTTCCTCACCTAAAAGGATATCATAGATCAGGAAATGTTACAATATTTAGGGGCTTTTTAGTTTAGAAAAAAGGCAAGTGAGTTGGGGGGGCATGATAGAGTTAAGAACAGCATATGGAGTAAGTAGACAGGCAGCTTATCTCATAATTCTGGGACATGCAGTGAAGCTGATTTGGAAGATTCAGGATGGATAAAGAAGAGTACAGTGGTACCTCGGGTTAAGAACTTAATTTGTTCCGGAAGGTCTGTTCTTAACCTGAAACTGTTCTTAACCTGAAGCACCACTTTAGCTAATGGGGCCTCCAGCTGCCACCGCCACACGATTTCTGTTCTCATCCTGAAGCAAAGTTCTTAACCCGAGTACTATTTCTGGGTTAGGAGAGTCTGTAACCTGAAGTGTCTGTAACTTGAAGTGTATGTAACCCGAGGTACCACTGTACTTACTCACACAGCAAATAATTAAACTATGGAATTTGCTTCCGCCAGAGACAGTGATGGCCACCAACTCGGATGGCTTTAAAAAAGGATTTGAGAGATTTATTGGGGATAAGACTATTAATGGCTACTAGCCGCAATGGTTGTGTTCTGTCTCCATGGTTGGAGGTTGCTTGCCTCTGAATGCCAGTTGCTGGGAATCACAATTGGGGAGAGCCCTCAGGTGATGCTTACAGGTTTCCTACAGGCATGTGGCTGATCACTGTGAGGTCAGAATGCTGGACTAGATGGGCCATGGGTCTGATGAAGCAAGCTTTTCATGCATGTGGCAGCCTCACCCCCATCAAAAATATCCTAGGGCGATTTTTCCTTGAGTGACTTCTGTGTCCGGGGAGGGACTTTTGCTCTGAAGGGTAGGGTTTGCTGCTAGTGGTTGGGTGCTCTCTCCCTTTCCCCTCATCCCCATTCAGGCCTGCTTTACAAATAGATAGATCTTAGGCACAATGCTTTTTTGAATGTATCTGCTTCATCGGTTTAGGTCTGAGAGAAAATAATTTGAGGAATACTGATGAAGAATCTAAACATACTATAAATGCCAAGTTAACATATATGACGTGTGCCAAAGTAGCAGCCAGAATACAGGCATGTGGAGATGATTGTGATCTTTTTTCTGTGGTATGTGAAGCACTCCATCGCTCTCTAGGATGCTTGTTAGCAAGCCACATGTTTTTGTTGTGTTGGTTGCCTTGGGGCAATCCACTCTTTGTTTCACCCGTTTAAATTGGAGCCTGAGGCTGGAGCATGGAAGGGCAAGACCAGTGCCATTGAAAGCTGGGCAGAGGATTTCTCTTGGTTGTGTTTACCCCCGTTCTGCAGCAATACTTTAAACACAGACACTGCTGGCTTGCTGATCATTATTGCTTAAATATATCATTGCACTGTGTCATGGCTGAGGGCTAATGAAACTCCTGCACTGAGTGACTACAACCCGACTTGGTGAAAAGCAACATTGAAGACTGCAGGCGCTCCCTAAAGAGCCAGATTTTAGCTCTGTCAGATGCTGTGGATTGACCCGTATTCCACTGAGTGGAGGGTATTAGAGAGCATATGAAGTAGGGGTCATTGCCTAATGGTGTCTGCCAGAGACCAAGGGAAGGTGACTTTTTGGTGCTTGTGGCTCAGAGAACAGCTTCCTCCCTCTGTAACAGACACCATTAACACAGATTCCAACAGCCAGGCAGCAGACAATAAGTAATGAAAAACAGGCTCAGAAATTACACCATTCTGCAGGTCTCTCCCCACTCTCCTCTCCTCTTTCTCTTTTCTCAGAACATTGCCTTCCCCTGGTGAGCTGCACCATTTGCAAGTTTAAATCTGTCTCTTTTCTTTCATGCAACATGTTCTAAATCCTTATTTGTTCTTAGTTTGATCCTCTGTGGCCAAAGAAACTAGCAGCAGCAGTTCACCTGAGGCCTAAATCACGCTGAATAGAGTGCTAGCATTTCTAACTTCTGTATGTTGCATACCATTTGCATTTGTTAATGCAAGAGTCTCAGACCTCCTTCCAGTGTGGCACAGGTCAGAGTAAAGCAACCTTTTATGCACATGATTTTTGCATATCGCTCCTGTCTTGTTGAAATGCATATCTTGCACTGGGTGGTTCAAACACAAGCCTGCAAACGGCAACGTGGGTGGATGATGCCATGAATGTGCCGATGCTGAGCTGCACATTGGGTGGCAGCAGACAGGGTAATCCTATTTAAATGAGAAAGGAGTGGCCTCAATAGTTTATATGCCTAAAATGGACATTTTAGAAATACGAAACGTATTTGTAGTTTAGTAAATAAGAAGAAAGGTTGTATCTTCTGCCAAAATTACTCCTCAGCTCCTAGAGAAATTGCGATTGAATAACCCTGTAAATTTACAAGGTGCTGCCAACATATTAAAACAGTAATTTTTAAAAGACATTGAAGTAATGCGTCTTTCAGTTTTGGACCACAATAAAATAGGGGGCATAGGGCAGGGGGCAGCTCTCAGTCACTTCTCCTTTCTTTTCCTTGTTGTATATTGTTATTTATTTTCAAAAACAATATTCAGACACATAATGATAAAAATATTATCACTTCTCCTTTCTAATATGGGTCTTGCATTCACCTCCTGCATGTACGTCTCTAAACGTGTTCAAGCATTCATAATCCTGTTTTTCTCCACAGGATTCTCCATGAGATTTTATGCTTTAACGTTTTATTTAGACTGTGTTGCATCTTAAACCGAGTATTCCCATTTGTCTTCATTCAAGGTAATGTTCATTAGGGCTTAGAGTGCCATCCTATGTATGTTTACTCATAAGTAGGTCCCCCTGTGTTAGTTCTTATTGGACTGCAGCTCTAGATTTAAACACAGGAAAAAAACACTCTGCCTTTGAGCATGAACAAAGTGCTACCCTCACCACAAATAAACTTTAATCAGCCCTAGATATTTGGTCAGTTACAGCCTAAACAACCTTCTAGAAATAATTAAGCTCTTTATCTTCCCTGTTGCTGTAGCTGAAGCTTCTTGGAGTATTGATTATATCAGCAGTTTTCTCACCTGTCTTGATATGATGGAGAAAGGCTGAGCACAGTGCCAAAAAGTCACATCTATCTTTACATAGTCAAGTAAGGTAAAACACTTAAGCGACAGTAGTATTGCCTTCATAAACAAAGTAAGGTATGGAATTGCCTCTTTTGGTTAAAACCTCTCCAAGGACTGCTGATCAATTAAAAGAGCTAAGTGGAGCAATTCTTTTGTCTTGTACACCATTCTGGATATGTTGCAAAACCACACATCCGTGCACTGAAAGTGCCTTTTTGTTTCGTTAATTCATGCACTAGAAAATCCAACTTTCTTTTCTTCCAGTGCAATCGTCACTTACAAGTCAGTTTTTTGTAACCCTGTCATTAAAATGCGAGGTAGCCTACAGTAATTTGAATATTTCATTCCGCCGGCTGCTAGTGCGCTCTGCCTTACAGATGGTGCTTGCTCCATCCTTCTGGACTGGGTTCAATTATAAATGAAAGTGGGGAGCTTAGATTTGTCTTTTTGTCTCTGCTTAGTTGGAATAACACAATAAAGCTTGATGGGTAGGATCTCCTCACACACCCCTCCCCTCTTGCCAAGATCTTTCCCCGCTTAACTCTCTACTTGCCAGGGCTAAACTCACTTATCTCCAAATACTGACAAATGAACCCTTTGGTACTTCTTTTTTATTTTGTTTGATTTAGTTTTCAGTGTGCATCGTATGCATGATCAGTGAAGTACGGAAGACACGCATACTCTCTTCCCCAGTTGGGGCGCAATATTTTCCAATTCTCCAGTCTAGAAAACATTGCTTTTCTCTTCTCTTGTTATTCTACGGGAGAATTTTGTGCTGAGTTCTGGAGGTCGAGTAGGGTGTTCCTTTAAATAAATGCATGAAAAAATTTGTCCTACAGGCTACATCTAAGGAGCCCAATTCTGGCAAATGGACTTCCTAGTGCATGTTAGGATTACTTAATATGCTGCATTGGTTTGTTCCACAATTTGTTCAGTGTTTCTAAAAAAAATTCTATTAAAACAAATGGATCTCTCCCCTTAAGAGCTAAGTTGTGACAGGGAATTGTGCTGGGAATGGCAAATGGATAGCATTTGGGTGTAATTTCAGAGCACAGCTCCATCTGTGGGATTGGGTTAAAGGCATAGAAGAACGCAATAAGCGCTTTTTTTTTTTTTGCAGAGGGGGGAAATACATATTTGAGGAGCTTTAGTTTTGGTGAGTTTGGAATAGGTAAGCTCATACACATATAAATTCACTTATTTTTTCACACACGGACAGGGCACCTCCTAATGCATCCCAGGCACACAGAACATTTTGCCAGGAATACTAAGGGGAGGGCTGTTAGCAACAGATTCACACTGCAGCAGAAATGATACCAACTGGGTATCAGTACACAAGCACCCATACACAACGAAATAATACCAATGTCATTTAACACTACAGGTGTTAATATTATTTGGCCATGCATGTACTGTACCCTGATCATAATTATTCACATTGGTATACTGACAGTAATAACTATGGTCTAATGAGAGGTGTTAATTATATTGTTGTAGTTAACTCCTCCTTGGTGGTAGACATGTACAAATGGTTATTCACCTATTTTAAGAAAATGATGTGTCTATCAGTGGTCATTTTTGAAATGCAATAGCCCATCATAGCTTATTTTGACTTCAGTAAGGTCCTGGTCCCTGCAAGCCCAGCATTGCTTTTTGAGCAGCGCTGCTTGCAGGGAGGGCACTGGGAGCTGTTGCGTCTTTCTCGCATCCTTCTGGGCGCAGGCGGGGGGTGCTCTGCTGCTGGTTGGACTGTAAAGACTGCCCTTTTTGTGGAAAGACTGAAGTCTTCTGCATAGTTACCTTGGGGTAAGCTCCACTGAGCTCAGTGGTGCTCACGTCTGACTGCATCTGTTCATCTTGCAAAACACGTGGAGCTTTAAGCAGAAGATCTTCAGCAAGCTGAAATCCAACAACTTTTTTTTTTTTAAATGTTGCCATTTAAACTGCTCACAGGGAGTAGAAACACCATCCAACAAAATGAAAGCAGTACCCAGCCTTTGCTGGACCTCTTTCTTCTGAGTTGCTTCTGAGAACCAGTTGCTGGAAACCACGGAAGGGGAGAAGGTTCAGGCATCTGGTTGGCCACTGTAAGAACAGGATGCTGGACTAGATGGGACATTGATCTGATTGTAATATTGTAATATATTGTAATATTTATTTAAATAGTCCAAAAAAAGGCTTCCATTCTTCCATAAAACAGTCATCGTTCTCTTATTTTTGCTGTTTGTTTTGCTGATTCAGCATAGTCCATCACTTTGCTTATCCATTCTTCTTTGGTAGGAACTTCTTCGTCTTTCCACAGTGGAAATATTTTAATTCTGCTTTTGGTCTGCAATTGCCAAGTGGTCCTCTGTCCTTTCTGAGTCACTCACTGCCCAACCACCCTCTTGTTCCTTGCACAACATCCCTTCTCTGTGCAGAATCCTATGAATTACACTGGCCCATTCCTGGATGGGAGGTCCCTTGGGAATCCTGTTTTATTTTGTTTTAAGCTCACTGAGCTCTCGAAAGGAAAGGTGGGAGAAAATTATAATTGTATTTTATTACGTCATTACCTGTAGCACCATATAAATAATAAATATAAATAAATTTTATTTATATCCCGCCCTCCCCAGCCGAAGCCGGGCTCAGGGCGGCTAACAACAATCAAGTAAACAAACAATCAAATAATCCAACATTCTAAAAACATTTCATTATAAAAATTAATTAAAATCAAATTAATGGCAACCGTTAAGCAAAATTCTGTGCAGGTTGCCAGAGGAGGGAGTCAGGCTGGGCCCTGACCAAAGGCCTGGTGGAGCAACTCTGTCTTGCAGGCCTTGCGGAAAGATGTCAGGTCCCGCAGGGCCCTAGTCTCTTGTGACAGAGCGTTCCACCAGATTGGAGCCGCAGCCAAGAAAGCCCTGGCTCTAGTTGAGGCCAGCCTAACCTCTCTGAGGCCTGGGACCTTCAGGATGTTTTTATTTGCAGACCGTAGGTTCCTCTGTGGGGCATACCAGGCCCCACACATCAAGCAAACAAACAAACCAAACCAAAAACAATTATACCTAAACAAAACCAATCCCCACCCCAAACCACAATAAAACGGAACAAAATAAAAATACATGATAATAATGATATATAAATTATGTTTTATAATGAGTGCCGAACAGAGAGTTATTGATAACACTACAGCTCAACTGTTGCAGACTCATGAAACGAAGGGAGGAGGAGGCTGCCTGCTGCAGAAGGGTGAACAAGGATCCCACGCAGTGCACAAAAAGCAAACCGATTGCATGCGCTGCATTTCCTTTTCCCTCTGAGAAGCAAACATAATTTCACCTGAAGGAAGGACAAGGCTCTGGTGTACTTTTAATCTTATTTTACGTTTACAAGGACCAGATGGTTTGCTGGGGTATGATTTTGATCTGGTGCGCAGCAGGAGTTTTCTGCTCCCTTTTTTTCAGCCGCTGCCTGCTGATGTTGTAGGCTTTGCTCAACATAAGGCTGTCATCGTAAAAGAGGTAAAGCATATAAGAACGACCATCCGGCCAGGGACTGCCACATAGGGTCTCTGGTACCAGAGGCTGTTGGCTGTGACTACACTGCCAGGTAACAGCTCATAAGCTTGCCCCATGCGCTTTTAAAAAACACAACTCAGAGGTTACTCAAAGATGGGTGTCTGTTGAAAGAAAATATGGGGGGGGGGACACACGACACACACACACCGACCATTAGGATCTCCTCGCTTCATGCATTTCATCTTTGTTTAAATGACAAAACCAATCAAAGCAGATTTGCTCAGGTACTTACAGATGTGGAAATCATCCTAACCTTAACCCTAACCCTAGGTATCTCTAGCTGTGTAAAGGCCAGAAGCCCTCAGAGAGCACCAGTTTAAGCCAGGTGACTGTTTTTGTTTTTGTTTCAGTTGGTTGGTTAAACCTTACTTTGCATGGGACTGCACACATCCAGCATTGTTTGTATACCATGTCATGGATAGCTCAGGAGCAACCTTAGCATGCCAGTACAATGTAATCCACCCAGTCCACAGATGCTAATAATGCAAGCAGAAGTACATGGTGGTGCACAGGAAACAAACACTTGCGAAGTGTTCCCTTCCCTCCAGCATTTAGAATTCAGATCTTTAGCGGCACTGATGAGAAAGGGGTTGCATCTCTAGATCATGTTCGCTAATAAACAATAATGGATTTATTCTGTATCAATGTGCCTAAACATTTTTTAAACTCATTTACACAATTAGCCTTCGCCATCTGCAGCCAGTTTTTAAAGTGAATCAGTGCCTCTCTGAAAAGAAAAAATTTCTTTAGGCGAGTCTCCCTAGGGAGAGAATTCCACAAACAGCAGAAATCTCCCATGCCAGCTGAGGGCAAGCAGATGTGTATACACAACGATGGCTATCTTTTCTAGTCTCAGATGGTCGAAAGGAAAGTTGGTAGAATGGTTAACCTTGACATATCCCTTCAAATCTGCATGTTGTTATAGCTTGCCACTAAATTATGCAATTGGTGTTCAGATGGCAGATTTGGAGCTTTTGAGGACCCGCAGATGCAAGCACCTTGTTTAATAGTATTCCTCTTATTGAAGAAAAACACCATGACTTTGGTTTACTCCTGCTCCCACTTCCACCTCCTTGAGGTACAGTTACAGTCACAAGCATTTAATGCTTATTCAGGTGCGGTGAACCAAGCCGGCAAGTAACGGTTCAGCTAAAATACACTCAACAGTCAGACTCTGGTGCTCAGGGGTGGGGGTGGGGGGGCTCCTTCATGGGGAAGCTACCAGTTCCTGTGAGGTTGTTCTTCCTTTTTTCTGCCCACCTGAGGATGTGTGTGCTGGCCTGTTGAAGACTAGCACATTAGTGGGATGAAGCAGCCTGCAAACGGAGATGCTTTCTAGCTCAGGGTGGCCTTAGGTACAGAGACAGGATGGATTGCATTTCACTGCTGCAGCTGCAGCCTGCTAATCCCTCTCTGGTTAGGAAAGGGGAACTGCTTCATTAGATAAAGCCTCTTGCAACCTGGTGTGGGCTCCATGCTGAGCAAGGGCTCTGTTTGCATTTGGAATTAGTCGGCTTGGAGTCCATCCTCCCCTACCTTGAGCAAACTCGCCGAGAGGTCAGGGGTGTCAAAACAACCCTAAGGCTTCAAGCAAAGATATCTGAGGTCAGGTCAGGGACACCTAAAGGAGAACCTCCCCTGTAAGCACAGGAGGAGGCCCTTAAATATTTGTTTTAGTTTCTTCAAGGGGAAAAGAAGTTGACAAGATAATAGGATCCTGACAGTTTCGACCTCCTGGCTCCCAGGAGTTTGGCAGCTGGGTCAGAGATCAGCAACAAAGTAATATTGTAGGGTAATTAAGTTTCCAAGGTTTACTTGCTTGTTTAATTATACTGAGAGTTGGAAGACAGCGAGGGAGGTCTCTCGCACCGTGGTGGGATCTGCCGCTGTGCAATTTTCCTTTCCTACTTGCCTGTGGGTTTGGGTTTGTTTGTTTTTTTCTAAAGGGTTGTGGAGTTGGGCATTTTAAAATCTGAATATCTAGGAATGAAATCTATACTAATAAGTGGCTGCCATTTTTATTGTCTTATTCCTCCCTAGATGTGGCAATCCTTCCTAGCCACAGTGAATTGGAAATATATTTTTTCATATATAAGGTTTTTCATATGTAGGTTTGCAGTCATTTGCAGCTGCTTGACTCTGCACTATCAGTTGCCTCCAGAACATTTTTTTCCCAACCTGGTGCCTGCAGATCTTGTTGGACCACAACTCTCATTATCCCTGACCGCTGGCAATGCTATTAAGGGAGAAAGGCCTCAAGTGGGCTTTCCTACATGTCGCTTGTGGTGCTATCAGTGCAGCAGGGGAAGGAATTGTCCTAGGCAGGCAACAGTCTAAGGGTTCTCTGGCTGGAGTACTCTCTGCTTATGGGGCATGGGGAGGACCTGAAATGAAGCAGTGCATTCTGTACTTACATATTCATAAGCAAAGCAGCACCTTCATTTCGTTCTCTCTGTTCCTCTGTTGTAAGTCATAGCAAGGAGACGACTAGAGGGACAGGGTGCTACATGCAGCCTTGCTCCAAGTTTTCCGATACGCTGGCACTCTTATCTGGGTTGCCGTTGGATGAAATGTCCAAGTTTTGTCTTATAATTCTGTAGTTGACAACAAACATATTTGCATTTGATGCAGCATAAGAACATCAGAAGAGCGCTGCTGGATCAGGCTGAGGCACATTTGGTCCAGTATCCTGCTCCCACAGTGGCCCGCTGGATGCCTATGGGAACCACACAAGCAGGACCTAAGTACAACACCACTGTCCCAACTTGCACAGTCATACCTCATGTTACGTTTGCTTCAGGAACGGGTTACTTCCAGGTTTCGCTGCTCGCCCATGCACAGATGCACAAAATGACATCACGCGCAGGCGCAGAAGCAGCAAATCGCAACCCGTGCATGCACGGATGCGGGTTGCACTCTTTTCAGGTTGCAAACGGGCCTCTGGAACGGATCCCGTTCGCAACCAGGGGTACCACTGTAATTCCCAACAGCTGGTATTCAGAGGCACGCTGCCTCCAACAATGCAGTAGCTTGATAGAATCATAGAATTGTGGAGATGGAAGGCACCCCAAGGATTATCTAATCCAAACCTTCAGCACAGGAATTTCAACTAAAACATCCCTGACAAAATGACCACCCAAACCTCTGCTTAAAACTCACCAAGGAAGGAGAGTCCTCCATCTTCTAAGGGAGTTTTTTCCACTGTCAGAAAGTTCTTCCTGATGTTTAGTCAGAATCTCATTCCTTGTAATTTGAATCCATTGCTTCAGGTCCTATTCTCCAAGCAGCAGAAAATCTTCCATGTTGCAGCCCTTCAGATATTTAAAGATGGCTGTCATATATCCTCCCTGTTTCCTCTTTTCCAGGCTAACCATACCCAACTTCTTAAATCTTGGTTTCCAGACCCTTGATCATCTTGGTTGCCTTCGTCTGCACATGTTCCATCTTCTCAATCGCCTTCTTAAATTGTAACGCCCAGAAATGGACACAGCACTCCAGGAGGGGTCTGACCAAGGCAGGATAGAGAAGTCCTATTCCTTCCCTTGATCAGGCACTATACTTCTCTTTTATTTTAGGCTGTTGATGCAGCCTAGAGCAACATTAGGTTCTTGGGTTTTTGTTGCTGCTGTTGACTCATAAAATCATAGAATCTTACCCCGAGGATCATCTAGTCCAACCTCTTGTACTTCAGGGTCTTATTTGCAGGGTCTCATTTGCACTGCAATTTGCAGGGTGCCCAGCTGCACTGCAAGCAAAGCATTAAAAGTTTTTTAAAGGGAATAATGGGAAGAGATCTGGGACCTAGTTACAAAAAGAAACCAGGGTTCAGGGGCCCTAGGCCACCTCCTAGCTACACCCCTAATTCTGAGGCGTTTGTTTTCACACTGCAACTGTGTGCAAACCACTTTCACCACACTTAAGACTGTGTCTAGGTCTTCCACAGGAGTGAAAATGCCCTGCGGCCATGATGATATTCTATTCCCCCCCAGGAATCCCTGATTCCTTTTGGACGATGGTTGCAGGAAGCAGAGCAGTGCCACTATGGATGCAATGTTAGCGCCTCTTCCTCCTCTGGGGTGCCTTGATTTTCCCAGCACATTTTAAGCACAGTGGAGGCAGGAAAAAGCCCTTTTGAAAATCACAGACTAATCACTCCATCTGCTCCCGTGCTGCTTCTTGGAGCTGCCTGCCAGGATTCTCTCCTCAGAAACTAAGTAGCACATTATTTTCGATAAGTTGCAATCATTTACTTGAAAAACTCCTACCTGTTTAAATATCCCTCTTGGGGTGGGGGTGGGGGGGAGGAAAGCTATATGGCAAGTTGAGAAGAGAACCCTCTCAGCATAGATTGCAATTAGAATTCCGGCATCGTGTTTGTTCTGTGTGAAAATTCATTTCATTTGAGTGGAATGGTTGCCGGGGAGGGGAGGGGCAGCTTGAGCAAAGTTCCTGTTCAAGATTTCTGTGTTTCTCTCAACAAATATTTCCAGGAGCTAGAAATAGGGAAAAAAGAAATCTTGCCAAGTAACAGAATCCTCACTTGGGGACATCAATTAAATCTGCTGTCTTGAATTTCAAGATCAAAACCACACATTTAATTAAAATAAATTCCTCATTTTATTTCCTGTACTTCTGGATATACAAAGACATAGGGCGTTGGAAGGGAAAGTGAGGGTCATCTAATCTAAAGCCCTGCAATGCAGGAATCTCGACTAAAGTATCCATGACGCATGACCATCTAACCGTTTGCTTGAGAGTCCACCACCTTTCAAAGGAGTCTGTTACACTGTCAAACAGCTTACTATCAAAATGTTCTTCCTGATGTTTCTTGAATCTCCTTTCTTGTAACTTGAAGCCACTGGTTTGAGTCATACCCTCCAGAGCAGCACTTTAGATATTTGAAGATGGCTATCCTATCTCCTCTCAGTCTCCTCTTTTCCAGGCTAAATATATCCTGCTCCTTCAGCCATTCCTCATAAGGCCCTTGACCATCTTGGTTGCCCTCCTCTGCACACATTTCAGCTCGTCAATCTCCTTCTTCAATTGTGGCACACAACTGGCCACAGTTCCCCAGGTGTGGCCTGACCAAGGCACAATAGAGCACAAGGCACTTCCTTTCATTGGGCACTATATTTCTGTTGATGCAGCCTAGAATAACATTAGCGTTTTTTTGCTGCTGCATCACACTATTGTCTCATTTGAAGCTTGTGGTCTACTGTGACCCAAGCCAGTTGTCCCCCATCTTATATTTGTGCGACTGGTTCTTCCTGCCTAAGTAGAGAACCTTACATTTGTCCCTATTGAAATTCATTAGTTTGGGCCCTGTTCTCCAATCTGCTAAGGTCATCTTGAATCCTGATTCTGTCTGTGGAATTGGCTACCCCTCCCAGTTTAGTGTCATCTGCAAATTTGATGAGCATCCCCTCAATTGCTTCATCCAAGTCACTTATAAAGACATTGAACAACAACGGGCCCAGGTCAGAACCCTTCTGCACCCTACTTGTCACTTTTTTCCAGGATGGTGAGAAACCATTAATGAGCATTCTTTGGTTTTTGTCAATCAACCAGCTACAAATCTACCTAGTAGTTACTCACATTTTATCACCTCTGTGGGAATATCATGAGGGATTTTGTCAAAACCCTTGCTGAGATCAAGATGCACAATGTCCACTACATTCCCCTGATCCACCATATGTGTAACTCCATCAGAAAAGAAATGTGATTTGTCTGGCATAACTTGTTTTTGAGCAATCCATACTGGGTCTTTCTTATACATACCCTTCTTAAATTTCAGCTCGTCTATAAACTCCCTATGCAGCCACACTGGTTTTTTTAGATGCCTCCCACTTTTCTTTCTTGTTGGAATTGTCTGCAATATCTCACCTTTAAGAAACTCCATCCATCTTGGACTCCCTTCTCTTTGAGTATTTCTGACCATGGGATTTCACCCCATAGTTCCTTAAGTTTTTTGAAATTAGCCTTCTTAGTGTGCATGTCTGACTCCACTCAGTTTTCCGTTGCCTGTATATAATGAAACCCAAGAAAACATGATAACTTTCTCCCAAGGTTCCCAGTACTTCCACTCGCATCAATCAGTTCCTCCGTGTTGATGAGGACCAGGTACAAGAGAGATGATCCCACTGTTACTTTTTCCATGTTCTGGGAAATGAAATTGCCAAAGAGGCAAGGGGCACAGCCTCCCACTGGCCCATAGCCTCACTTGATCTCTGCAGTCTTGGATCAAATAGGAATGGTGGAAAAGAATTTCCATCATGGGATTTACAAAAGGAGGGCATACCCAAATTCATGAACTATTCACACATTGCAGCTCGATTAGGACTTTCCCAAGAACCCTGGAAACTGTAGTCTTATGAGGAGGGCAAATAATCTCTTAAGTGAGACTACGCAACACCCTCACCAAACTTCAAGTCCCAGGATTCTTTGGAGTTAAACCAGGTTTAAGCCAATGCAAACTTGTAGTGTAGGTGTAATCTCACATATTCAGAAATCTGAGCAAGAAGCCAGAAGTAAATGCATGTATAATGAAGGGGCAACTGAACAATCAACTGCACAGCTGTAGCAGATCTTTACTGCACTTACAATGTCACCTTGATTTCATAGCACTTCTGTTCCCAAGCACCCAGGAACAGTCCCAACACATAACAAATTGTCTGTAGTTATTATTATTTTTGTTATGGGGTTTGTTGGTTGTTAGGCAATTGGTTAGGTACGAGATGAAGATGTAATGGCTTCAGGTGTTACAAAGCGTTCAAGCAAGGATGGCTAGAAGAGCAGTCATTTTCCCATTGTGGTTTCTCGGAAGAAGGGGGATCTCTCCTGACTCTCAGAAAGGCAAATGAGGTTGAGAGGCCGGACATGCGGACTATCAAGGGATGTGATATTATCCTAAACAATTATGTAGTCAGTTATCAGTTATTGTTTATCATTTCTGTAAATAACATCATCTCAGTAAATAACTACCGTATTTTTTGCTCTATAAGACTCACTTTTTCCCTCCTAAAAAGTAAGGGGAAATGTGTGTGCGTCTTATGGAGCGAATGCAGGCTGCGCAGCTATCCCAGAAGCCAGAACAGCAGGAGGGATTGCTGCTTTCACTGCACAGCGATCCCTCTTGCTATTCTGGCTTCTGAGATTCAGAATATTTTTTTCCTTGTTTTCCTCCTCCAAAAACTCTGGTCTGGTGCGTCCTATAGAGCGAAAAATACGGTACTTTGCCATTCTCTTCTTTTGCTTTGGTTTGTCTTCCTAGTAAGTGCTCAACTGCTCAAACTCAGCAGCCCTTTTCCTTTCTCTGACCTGTCTTGGGACAGGTAGATTATGTCCCGGTTGCTCATTCCGCAGATTGACAGAAAACAGCTCTTTGAGCCAGCTGGCAGGTGGGATGCTAATGCACTCAGCGGCTGACTCCATCAGCTCTGGAGACCTGCCCATGCCCTCCTATCAGGGATTCTAGTTCACTGGGTCAGGGCTGGATTCTTTGCTAATGAATTCCAAATGATGTATTTCGTTTCCTTGCTTTTGTCGGTAAGCAGGAAAACATCTAGATTCTTTCACTGGATTTTCATTCTTTTTATCTGAGTCCTGTAGTGATCATACAAGATTCAACATTGTCAGACCACTAAATTGCTGGAACCTTTTGAGAGGGAACTAGCTGTTCAGTTAAACTTTGTACTATTTAGAATTTCCACTCATAGAATCATAGAATTGTAGAATTGGAAGGGACCCTGAGGGTCAGCTGGTCCAACTGCCTACAATGCAGAGATAATAACTAAAGCATTCATGACAGATGGCCATCCAACCTCTGCCTAAAAACCTCCAAGGAAGCAGAGTCCATAGAACCATAGAATCATAGAGTTGGAAGAGACCACAAGGGCCATGGAGTCCAACCTCCTGCCAAGCAGGAAACACCATCAGAGCACTCCTGACATATGGTTGTCAAGCCTCTGCTTAAAGACCTCCAAAGAAGGAGACTCCACCACACTCCTTGGCAGCAAATTCCACTGTCGAACAGCTCTTACTGTCAGGAAGTTCTTCCTAATGTTTAGGTCCACCACCTTCCAAGGAATCCATTCCACTGTCAAACAGCTTTTACCATCAGAAAGTTATTCCTGATATTTCGTTATTTATTTTTATTTTTATTTATTTATATACTGCCCATCATCTGAGGATCTCAGGGTGGTTCACAAGATAGTCGGAATCCCCTTTCTTGTAACTTAAACCCTGTGGTTCAGGTCCTACCCTGTGGAGCAGGAGAAAGCAAGCTTGCTCCATCTTCCATATGACAGCCCTTTAGATATCTGAATATGGCCATGATATCTCATCTTAGTCTCCTCTTTTCCAGGCTAAACATACCCAACCCACTCACCTTTCCAGACCCTTGATCATCTTGGTTGCCCCCCTCTGCACATCTTCCAGCTTCTCAGCCTATTTAAATTGTGGCACTTATAATTGAAGACAGTTGTCCAAGGCAGAATTGTGGTCAGACCAAGGCAGAATAGTGCGCTATGATTTCCCTTGATCAGGCACTGTATTTCTGTTCATGCAGTCTAGAATAGCATTAGCTTTTTTTGCTGCTGCACCATATTGTTGACTCATGTGAAGCTTGTGGTCTACTAAGACTCCAGGATCCTTTCCACATCTACTACAGTGGTACCTTGGGTTACAGACGCTTTAGGTTACAGACTCCACTAACCCAGAAATAGTACCTTGGGTTAAGAACTTTGCTTCAGGATGAGAACAGAAATTGTGTGGTGGCAGTGCAGCGGCAGTGGGAGGCCCCATTAGCTAAAGTGGTGCCTCAGGTTAAGAACAGTTTCAGGTTAAGAACGGACCTCCAGAACAAATTAAGTTCTTAACCCGAGGTACCACTGTACTGGCAAGCCATGTGTTCCCCATCTTTTATTTGTGCAGCAGGTTCTTCCTGCCAGAGTGTCAAACCTTACATGTACCCCTATTGAAATTCATTTTGTTAGTTTTGGCCCTGTTCTCCAATCTGTCAGTCATCTTGAATCTGCGGAATTGGCTACCCCTCCCAGTTTAGTGTCATCTGCGAATCTGATGAGCATCCCCTGAATTCCTTCATCCAAGTTGTTTATAAAGACACTGAACAACAACGGGCCCAGGACAGAACCTTGCGGCAGCCCAATTGTCACTTTTTTCCAGGATGATGAGAAATCATTAGTGAACACTTTTGGGGTTTGGTCAGTCAACCAGCTACAAATCCATTTAAGAAGTAACCTAATCCAGCCCACATTTTACTAGTTTCCCCTTTATTTTTTTAAGATGGGTACAACATTTGCCTGCCTTCAGCCCATAGGGACCTCACCTGTTCACTCACATGATTCCTTGGAGGCAAAGGGATGAGACTTGCAAAATGCTTATCATGAATGTAAAGGCAGGAACACAGCCATGCAGGTCTCCTTTGCTATTCACTATAAGCAATGTCCATCCCACCCATTGGACATGCTGAATACTACTCCAGCACTTGGGGCTTCTACGTGTCAGCTTCTAGTAATGGTGGGGAAAAGTCCCCCAGTGAGCTTGTTAAAGGCCATACTATTTTCCAGCGTGCAGAAAAAGCTTGATTATCAGGAGGTCATCAGGAGTAAATCGGGATCCATTCCCTCCCTCCCTTTTCGGTAGGAGAGTGTCAGATGTAGGAGAAGAGAAGACTGCAGGGAGATTGCCCTCTCTTCTTTTTTACCTTTGCTTCTGTTGTGGCAACAGCAGCCATGGAATGTAGAGGGTGAGGGATGAAGACTTGGAGGGATAGTTTAAATTAATCAGTAGCTCAAATTTCAATCCAAGATGAAGAAAAACTTTCAGTATATACATCCATACAGTGTGTGTGTGTGTGTGTGTGTGTGAGAGAGAGAGAGAGAGAGAGAGAGAGTATGTGAACACAAAGACACACATATAAATATACATGCAAACAGACGCATATACCAGTGGGTTGTAGGAAGGAATCTTGGGCTTATGCACGCACGTCATTTTATGCTTGTAAAATGTCCTGGACGACCCAGGTGCTTGTCCCACCGCCATGCACCCCATTTTGCCTAGAGCAAGGGGCAATGTAAGCCTGAGAGTTGCTCCAGTATTTCACAGTAGGTGAACCCTGTTCACTAGACTAGAGGACAGCATCTGCAGGCTAAAAATTGCACATGGATGCTGTCCCCCAACAGATAAGGGCTTGAGGTCAAGGCAAAATACAGACCTGGAGTGGAGAGACAGGGGAATTCAGAGAGATCTATACTCCTACGTGGACCCTTAGCTCTTTTGAATAGGGTTTAAAGAGGCAGCTCTTTGTCCCTGGATAGAACAAGTGAGCTAATTCTGACTTTGCCCAAGAAGACTGACTCCGGAGTTCCTCTATGTTTCCATGACACAGTTGGATAAGAAGCAGTTGGATATTGTGTCTGGGAACAAGGAGTGTGCTCTCTTCATGTTGTTTTTTATTATTACAATTATTTGTTCTTGAAGGTGTGCCGCTCCTTTGTGAAGAAAGAGTACCCTCTAGTGGATGTCTGAATGGCCAGCAGGTTTTCAGAGCTATCTATGCCTGTCTTTCTGATTCTTTAATTTGTGTCCTTTTCTCTCTTCTCCCCCTGCCCCCCCCCCCGCCTTAAATATTGAGTAATAAACGGGCACTCTGTAGAGTTAGCTTTAGGCAAGAAGAGACCGTGTGAAATGTTTAAGTATTTACAGCACCTCTCCTGCAATGCTGCATACAGACTGAAAATAACATGAAATTGTGCTATTATTTCTAATATCTTTTAAATTTTAACTCTTTTGTGGAACTTGCCAAACAGACACTTTGGGGTGCTGTAAACCAGAAGCAGCAAGATAGGGGGAAGTCTGGTACCGGGCAGGTTGTTTGTGTGTTGCTTATGTAGTGCGTTGCTGTGCGGAAGAAAGGTGCATTGTACTCTGATCAGGATGCTGAGCTCTGTGTGAAGAAATTACTCATAGGTCGACATCAGCATAACATCAGCATAACAGCTTTCTGGACTGTCACATCAGTGCTGTGCTAACCCAGAAGTACAGGAAGAACCCCTCCCCCCCCCAGTAAACAAGAATATCTTTCTTACATTGAGATTTTTTGCTTGTTACTACGTTATGTGGTTTTGCGTTTTCGTATTGTAAACCACCCTGCGATCCTTGGACGAAAAGCAGTATTGAAATTTAATAAATAAGCAGCTAAGCTGGAAAGCTGATCCTTGGTGGACTGTCACTTCCGGAAAGAAGATCTTGGGACTCGGAGGCCACGGACTTTGTCGTGCACACATCACTTATCTGCCTTTTCCAAGATTGCACCACAAGACAGAATCACTGTTGTATTTGCAAGCTCTTCTTTTAGATGGCCAGATTGGTCCCTTTCTCTTAAGCAGGTGCCTATAAATGGGGAAAGCACTTTTTAAAAAAAAGCTTTCAGCATTTTGGAGCTAAAAAGCATGCTTAGGTAAATTCAGATTAGTTCTGTGAACAAAAAAAGAAGCAACAACTCAAGTCATAAGCACACACGTGGTAGGAATCTGTTGTTTTGCTGAATTTACACCACTTTGTACTAGCTGCGGTTCCAGCTATGTAAATGAAACATCCTCCAAATTGTCAGTTCACCAGCACTGTGCTTTGCTAAATGGCTTCCTGTTTCTACAAAATGTGTGTTATTATGCCCTACTATTATATATGTATAAAACTATATATTAGCAAACCCAAACTAGATTATCATAATGCTGTTCCATCTGAATGCGTACCTAATAGCATGGCATAATAGCATTTTCTCTATGTGAGTGTGTAAAGATTCATGTTATTTTCACAACTGTCATTTCCATCATTCTACTTCTTCCTGAAGTTCCAGGCTGGAGTTTTGCTGTCTCTGGAGGCTGCCAGCTGTGCGTTCGTGCCTTACCCTTTTAACTAACATTGTACATTTCAGGCAGAGTGGGGAAAGGACTGGCCAAGGGAGGCAGATGTCAATGAAACAGGGGCCTGATGATACGCAGTTGATGTGGCTGTTGCATTAGGAAATGGATTGTCTAAGATGAGTATTAGATCTGTGGCGTTGTAGGTGGGGCTAATTATATTAAAGAGAGGTAAAAAAGAGCTTTAAAATATTCCCTTTGTCCTCAGTCCCCATGTAGGACTTTCAGAAATAAATGCTTGGACACATTGGCCTTCCCAACACCTTCCCAACTGCATTATTACCCTAAGAATGTGTGTAATCATAATGAAAAGGATAATGTAGGATATGCAGGATTTACTTATGCAGAGAGTGGCTGGGGAAACCCAGTCGGATGGGCAGGGTACAAATAATAAATTATTATTATTATTATTATTATTATTTGTCAGGGGTTCAGGAGCAGAGTCACAGGAGAGGGAGGAAACGGAGAGCGAGGGGGAGGAGTCTGAAGGAAATGTCAGCGACGACAGTAGTCCGAGGTCTCTGAGTCTCTCCAGTGACTCGGAGGATTCACAGAAAGGGGCCCCCATGGTCAGGGCAAGGGGAGTGCCCAGGGGGACACCTCGGGAAGAAGGGGCCGGAGGGGACTCAGAGAGTAGCAGCTGGAGATCCGGACCAGCGTCCCCCCCAGAGTGCAGTAGGGGGGAGGAGTCCAAGGCATCGGGATCAGGGAGCGCGCAGGCAGAGGGAGAACGTGAGGCAGGAGTGACCACGCCCTCGTCGGGGAGCGAGGAAACGGTCATCCGGAAAGTTAAACGCGCGCGCGCGCCAAGTTCAAATGTGCAGGAGGGCGGCAAGGTGGGCAGCCCGGGTAAGGAGCCAGGTCCTAAAGCCCGCCGAAGAGAGGGGGAGGAGTCAGAGGGGTCAAGCTCTGCGTCAGAAGAGTCCAGGAGGAATGAGACCCCGGGGGGTAGTAAGACCCAGAGGAAGAGAGAGAGAAGGAAGAGGTGGAGTAAGATTAGAGTCTTGAGCTGGTGCACAGGGGGCGGAGACCCAGACAGAGCTTCGCCGGTCTAAAGTCCAGACGTAGAGCTGGGACGCTGAGACTTGTAAATGGAGACTATTCTTCAATAAAGACTTTGATACTGTACTATCGGCTAGCGTTGGTCCTTGGTGAGCTGGGACCCGGAGCCAGCTCTGACAGTAAGCTCTGTCTCCTTTTTAAAGTTTTGGCACCAAGAACCTCGCCACGTGAGTCGACGCAGCGAGGGCAGAGGAGGGGTGCTTACAGAGCTCACAAAACTCAGGCAAGATGACAACGGAAGAGCAGATAAAAGCCCTGCAAGAAGCGGTGACACAACTCAGCACGGAGGTAATTGCATCCAGGAAGAGAGAGGAGGAAATGGTTACCTCCTGCCGGGATCTCCAGGTCAGGTTGGACGTGCTTTCTAAACAGGGGCAAACGGGATCCAAGGCAGAAGGCATTGGCTTGGGGAGAAGGGGAGGCAGCCTTGTATCGCATTTCGACGGGAGTTTGCAGCAGTACCCCAACTTCAGAGCAGACCTGCTGTTTGCGCTGGATCTACTTGACAAAGACTTTAGAGATGAGAGAGAGAAAGTGGGGTTTATCTTGTCCCATTTGCATGGGGAAGCCAAAACGTGGCTGAGGAATCTATGGAGGGACAATGATCCAGCGCTCCAAGATGCGAAGGCTTTTATTAAAGCAATGGACTCATGTTTTTTATCAAAGGTAGACGTCGATATTGCCAGGAGGGACATACATGGACTTAAACAAGGCAAAGCCAGCGTGAGGCAGTACCATACACGCTTTTTCGGATTGGTTCATGCCCTGGGGTGGGAAAAAGATTCTGCGCCAGTCAGAGACCTCTTTTGGGAGGGGTTGAATGCAGATGTAAAAGCAGAGATCGGAAGGGGGGAGAGACCAAGGAGCACCCAGCAAGTAGTCCAGAGGGCTCTGGAAATCGGGGTGCATCTGGAAGAACGTCCTTGGAACAGGGAAGAAGGGCGTTGGGGAAGGGCACCAGCCAGAGCACCTCCCTTCTTTCCCAGAGAAGCAGCGCGTGCGCACTCCACACCCTCGCAGGGAGGGGGAGAAGAGCCGATGGAGATCGGAGGTGCCAGGGCTCAGTCAGCTAACAGAGCCCTCACACCGGGAGCAGCCAAAACGAAGCCTCCTAGAGGGAACAGGAAGTGCTACATCTGCGACAGTGCTCAACACATGGCGAAAGAGTGTCCCCAGAGGCTCCACAAGCACACTGCAGCCTCGGCGACAGTCGCAGAAGCAGCTCAATTGAAAACGCAGCAACAGTTAAACGACGGAGTCTGGCTGGAGGAAGAGGCACTGGGGTCCAGCCAGACAAGTCAATGAAACAATCCCCAGCACTTTTGCAACCCACAGACCCCCTCCCACCCAAACCAGTGGTGCAGCTTACAGCGTCTCTCCAATTGCCCAATGGACGCACTGTGGAGGTGCCGATCACCATTGACTCCGGCAGTAACGCTGACTTTATAGGACTGGAATTCATTCAGCAGCACAATATACCACTGCTACCAGCCACACTGCCCCTGAACGTTGTCACGGTGGATGGCAGAGACTTGTTAGGGGGGCAGGTGGTACAACAAACGCAACCAATGGTGATGCGGATTGGAAATCACCGAGAAGTCATCAGCTTTAATGTCACCCACCTGTCGGACACGCCTGTAGTCCTGGGCATGAGTTGGCTGCACAGGCACAGCCCAGCATTGGCGTGGTACCAGTGCCAACTGACCTTCGGCTCCTCCTATTGCGCGGAACATTGCATCCTTCCTAGCCCGGAAGAAGGAGGGGACGACCCGCAGCTACAATTAGGCACGCTGCAAGCAGTGCCGCGCAAGTACGCAGCGTTTTTGGAGGTTTTCTGTGAGAAGGAAGCGGACAAGCTGCCTCCCCACAGGCCCTATGACTGCAAGATTGACCTCCTGCCAGGAGCGACGCTGCCAGCCGGGAAACTGTATTCCATGTCTGAGGACGAGCTGCAGGAGCTCAAGGAGTTCATAGACCTCAACTTGAAGCGCGGTTTCATCCGGGAGTCGAAGGCAGCGGGGGGCAGTCCTGTATTCTTTGTGAAGAAAAGGGACACGCCCCAAAAGAGGCTTGTAGTTGATTTCAGGCTCTTAAATGCCAAGACCAAGCCCACGGCCTTTCCCATGCCCAAGATAGATGACCTGCTGGCAACGGTGAGGAAAGGACGCGTTTTTACAAAATTGGATCTGCGAGGGGCGTACAACCTGATTCGCATACGGGAAGGAGACGAGTGGAAGACTGCCATGTTCACGCCCCTGGGCACATATGAATACAGAGTTATGCCCTTCGGTTTACAAAATGGCGCCCACTGTTTTCAAGCCTTCATGCATCACGTACTGGCGGGTCTCCTCTACAAGACATGCGTCTGCTTCCTGGACGACATCCTGATATTCTCAGAATCAGAGGAGACCCACGAAGGTGACGTCAAGGAAGTTCTGCAGAGACTGCAGGAGCATCGGCTGTATGCCAAGCTGGAGAAGTGCCAGTTCGACAGGAAGGAGGTGGATTTCCTGGGCTACAAGCTGTCGGACAAGGGGCTTGCCATGGACAGCGCCAAGGTTCGCGCAGTGTTGGACTGGAAGAGCCCGCGCAATCGGAAGGAGGTCCAGCGGTTTGTGGGGTTCGCCAACTTTTACCGCAAGTTCATCAAGGGGTTCGCGATGCAGACGGCGGCCATTACCGACACGCTCAGCTCTAAGAAGAAGAAGTTCATCTGGACGGAGCAAGCGGAGCAGTCCTTTCAGAACCTTAAGCGTCTCTTCTCGTCCGAAGGGCAGCTACTGCATGTGAATCCCAGCAAACCGATGAGGGTTGAAACAGACGCCTCAGACAGAGCCGTGGGCGCCGTACTGTTGCAGGAGGACCCGCATGGGGACTGGAGACCGTGTGCCTTCTACTCCAGGAAGCTCAGCAAGTCGGAGCAGAACTACACCATCTGGGACAGGGAGTTGCTGGCCATTCATGCAGCATTCAAGGCGTGGCGGCACTTCCTCGTCGGGGTCAAACACACAGTGCAGGTTCGCACGGATCATAAGAACCTGGAGTACTGGCGCACGGCAAGGTTCCTGAACCAGCGGCACATCAGATGGGCGGAATTTTTTGCGGATTTCGACTTCAGGATAGAATACATCCCAGGCGACAACAACATCATGGCGGATGCACTGTCCAGAAAGCCGCAATACCTCGAAGAGGCGGCACCAGCAGCGGCCAAGCACATTTTCGCTCCGAAAGCGTGGGCGTGCGCTTCAGCAACCGTGGACTTGGAGGCGGTCCGTCGAGCACTGCAGGAGGACCCCTTCGCACAAGCCAAGATGGAGGAGGTGCACAAGGGCACGGTGAAGGACGACGAGTTCCAAGTACGAGACGGATTGCTCATCCGGAGAGGAGCACTCTATGTACCGGGAGACGACCTCCGGGCGAAAGTACTGCAGCAGTTACACGACGCACCCACCGCCGGGCACTTTGGCAAGGAGAAGACGGCAGAACTAGTTGCCAGAGATTTTTGGTGGCCCAAGATGCGGGGGGAAGTAGCAGAGTACGTCTCGAGGTGCGACACCTGCCAAAGGGCCAAGTCAGTGCACAAACCTCCGGCGGGACTGCTCGAACCGCTGCAGACCCCGAGCGAACCGTGGGAGAGGGTGGCCCTGGACTTTGTCACGGATTTACCCAGCTCAAGGGGTAAAACGGCAGTGCTAGTGGTGGTGGACATGTTCACTAAAATGGCCCACTTCATTCCGTGCGCGAAGGTGGCCACGGCAGAACAGACCGCCAAACTGTTCATAGACCACGTCTTCAGGGTGCACGGACTGCCACGGTCTATCTTGTCCGACAGGGGGCGCCAGTTCATTTCGAGCTTCTGGCAGAAGCTGATGGGTTTCCTGAACGTCAAGATCAACCTAGCGTCGGCGAGACACCCGCAGACCAACGGACAAGCGGAGCGCGTCAACGCCATCATGCAGCAGTACCTGAGATGCTATGCAAATCAACAGCCGACGACATGGGTGGACTACCTGCCGCTCGCTGAGTTCGCTTACAACAACACGAAGCACGTGTCCACAGGGGTGACGCCGTTCTTCGCCAACAACGGGAGGCATCCCAGAACCTTCCCGGGATTAGAGAGACTGGGGGAGGGGGAGCCACAGGCAGCGGAAGTCTTGGCGGCGGAATTGCAGGAAGTCCACGAGCAGCTTAGGAGGCAGTTAGAGCTTGCAAAGCACGCATACAAACTGCAGGCTGACAAGCACAGGAGGGTTGGTGAAGACATACAGGTGGGAGACTGGGTGTGGTTAGCGGCCCACGCAGTGCCGACCAGGTCCTTAGCTAAGAAGAAACTCGGACATAAGCAGCTAGGACCTTACCTAGTTGAGGCACAGATCAATCCGGTGGCCTTCCGGTTGACACTTCCGGAAGGATCCAGAATGCACCCAGTATTCCATAGGTCGGTGCTCACGCCCTACAAAGCACCTCACCGATTTCAGGCGCAGGGCACAGCACCAGACCAGTATAGGGAGATCCCCCCAAGGAGGGAGTCGCCAAGAAGGGAACCCATCAACCAGGTCACAGAGATTTTGGACTCGAGATGGGGGGCAGAGGGAGTAGAATATTTTCTCGCAAGGGAAGGTACCCCGGCCAGCGCCAACAGTTGGGTGCCGGACTATGCCCTGGACGAGCCTCTCCTCAAAGAGGAGTTTCATGCCTTGTTCCCACACAGGCCCATGCCAGCCGAGTATTTCGACGACTGGCTTTTCACACCCACGCTTTCTACCAGCACGTTCCAGGGATTCACCTCGGACGAAGAACCAGCATTAGAAACACGTTCACCGGAGGGCTCGCCCTCGGGGTTTGCCTCAGACCGCTCGTTTTGGTGGGACAATCGAGGAGAGGAGAGGTGGCTGAGGGGCCCTTGGCAGGCAACGGACCCAGAGGGGAACGAGGGTGAGAGGGACATGGACGTGATGGGGGAGGACGTTGGGTTCGAGCATGGCGGCACGGAGATGGAAGCAGAGGAGAACGAGGTCGGCGAAGACACGGAGGACGAGCCGGATTTCTCTAACTGGATGCACGCCACGGGGGACGAACTGTATCCACCATTCACCCCCACAACGACGGAGCACCCAGCACCCCCGCCGGAGGAAGGGGAGGGGGGAAGGGGGGGCTTCGAGGGGGGATGGATGTCAGGGGTTCAGGAGCAGAGTCACAGGAGAGGGAGGAAACGGAGAGCGAGGGGGAGGAGTCTGAAGGAAATGTCAGCGACGACAGTAGTCCGAGGTCTCTGAGTCTCTCCAGTGACTCGGAGGATTCACAGAAAGGGGCCCCCATGGTCAGGGCAAGGGGAGTGCCCAGGGGGACACCTCGGGAAGAAGGGGCCGGAGGGGACTCAGAGAGTAGCAGCTGGAGATCCGGACCAGCGTCCCCCCCAGAGTGCAGTAGGGGGGAGGAGTCCAAGGCATCGGGATCAGGGAGCGCGCAGGCAGAGGGAGAACGTGAGGCAGGAGTGACCACGCCCTCGTCGGGGAGCGAGGAAACGGTCATCCGGAAAGTTAAACGCGCGCGCGCGCCAAGTTCAAATGTGCAGGAGGGCGGCAAGGTGGGCAGCCCGGGTAAGGAGCCAGGTCCTAAAGCCCGCCGAAGAGAGGGGGAGGAGTCAGAGGGGTCAAGCTCTGCGTCAGAAGAGTCCAGGAGGAATGAGACCCCGGGGGGTAGTAAGACCCAGAGGAAGAGAGAGAGAAGGAAGAGGTGGAGTAAGATTAGAGTCTTGAGCTGGTGCACAGGGGGCGGAGACCCAGACAGAGCTTCGCCGGTCTAAAGTCCAGACGTAGAGCTGGGACGCTGAGACTTGTAAATGGAGACTATTCTTCAATAAAGACTTTGATACTGTACTATCGGCTAGCGTTGGTCCTTGGTGAGCTGGGACCCGGAGCCAGCTCTGACATTATTATTATTATTATTATCATCACCACCACCATCATCATCATCATCATCATCTATAAAGAGGCATGTCATATGTGTCCAATAAGTGTTTGTTTTGCATGAGTTAAAGATATATTGCTCAGTAATAATACTTAGGTTGCCCCATCATGAACTGTTTTGCAAAGATAAATTCATTGTGTGTTTGTTTAGACACATGATAGTTCAGACACTGATTACTTAGATTTTTTTATACGGACAGTATCTCCCTTCTGAAGCCTACTCCAACTTTAGTGTGATTTTTCGGCCAAAGCTCTTTATGAGACAAGCAGGCATCCGATCTCTTTCACGTTTTAATCCTTAGTCTCTCTCCTGTTTTCTTTCCCCATTTCTTCAAAAGGTTTGTAACAGGGTTCACAGGGTGCGTGGTGGACAGGGAAGAGTATTATTTCCCATTGTTATTGCTCCTTTACATCCTATTTAGAGTGTGCACAGGGTGAGTTTTCGTTCTAGTACCCAGATCCCAAATATTGGCATCAGCATTATTTGCATCAGTATTTGCATGCCAGATCCACTCCAGACTAAGCCTGGGAGCAGTAATGGGCCAGAGACAAGAGTGTGGGTTAAATATGGCCATCACCTTATTGGTAAATCCCTGTTTTGGTGTGGCCTTGGGCAAGTATCCATTTATCAAACAGTATCCATCTATCAAACAGTATCATGGATTGGCTGGGTGCAGAGAGTGTTGGGAGGCACCAGTTGGAGAACCCCCAAGGGAGCGCCCATGGGAAGATGGCTCAGAGCCAGGGAATGGGTGGTGGAAAGGTCATATGTAGGGGAAGTTACAGGACTTAGTGAGCAGGACGAGTCGGGGGCAGAGGACAGTTCAGACTCTGAGGCAGGTCATTGTACCGGTTTTATAAATAGGAGTCAAAATCCAAAGAAGTGCTTGAGACAGTTCTCACCAAGGCCTAAGGCATTTCCCTCCCTTTGAACAGATGGAGTCCATGTCGAATTCAATATTGCTTTTGAAATCCCCCTGAGTTTCAATAGTAACTTTCTGTATGAAAAAGGGTAAGGGGAGGACAACAGTTCCAGTGAAACAAATATAAAGCCTCTTGTCCCCAATATATTATGAATTCATTAACATTAGACATTTGACTAGAGTGCTCTTCTGGTTTTTTGCATTGTCATTCATTGATTTTGCTTTGTTTGCTGCCGGGCACAATCACACACACTAAAATGGCATAAAGTTGAGGCATGGATCCTAGATTGCAGCAGCTCTGATTCATCAGATTTCTCACATTTATCTTTGAATCTCAACGTGGTCGTCTAACTAATATCTTCTGTATGCCTGGCAACATTGCTTTATTGTTGCTTTTTGCTTTATTGTCATTGCTTTTTATTTTTATTTCACATTACCTTTCCTGTGTTGGTTTTGAGTCGCCCTCGCATAAGTGAAATTTAATCGCACAAAAAATGCTCAAATCTTTGAAAGGATTTGTGACTTGACCACTATCGCTTTGAAGCAATTTAAGGTATTTAATTTTTGAGTTCTGGAATGCTCCCCCCCCCCACCTTTAAATGTGCTTTCTGCCAAAAGTAATTTAATTATTCAGATTTTCGCACAGGACCGGGGGAAATAGTTCTTTGAAGCGATCTCATGATTGTGAAAGTGCTGCATTGAAATCAGTTGTCTCCATTGCTTTTCTGAGAGTGATCGGTGAGCCAGGGGTATTGAGGTTTAAACCAGAGTGCTTAGCCTTGAAAGACAGGCATGTGGGCCTCTGCTGCGACTGCTCTACCTTGGCGGCTGGCTTGGTCTTTGTGCCTCTGCTGTGCATTGCTCTTTCCTTCCTATACACCAGCTGTTAGCTTCTTGTAACCCCTGTGAGATTGAAGTTGTCCTGGACCAGTCTGAACTACTTTTGTGCTGAAAATTTCTGTTGTGTCTTTTCAACAATTCTGCACCAGTTCAATGCCCCCTCCCCAAGGAGAGGGTTAATCTTTGAGGAATTGGTAAACGCTGATAATTTTATTTTATTTTTTAATCAATAAGTGTTTGCTCTTACTTTAACCAAATGAGCATCTGACTCGAAGCTGGAATCAGCTGTGCATTTTCATTTGGCTCATAGAACCTCTGTTGACGATAAATAAGAGATCCGGCTGAGATGAAAATCTCCCCACACGGTGGTGGACCATTCCCCATCCACACTATCCCCTATAGGGTGGAGGGTATTCAACAGCACTCAAGAACTGGGCAAAGTCTAAGAATTTTCAGAGTGCTGGTGCTTACCTTTAAATTTGATGTGGCCAGAGATCTTTCTTTCCTTTGCCTTCTTTCTTACATTGAAAAAAAGAAAGGCTTACCACAGCTTCAAGCAGTTTTATGAAACAGCATTGATGTAGTGGCCAATGGGGACAGCCGTCTTTCCACTTGCCCAAGAATGTCCCTGGGAATTATTCTACGTCATGATGACATAGGGTCATTCTCAGGGGCATTCTGCTGAAAGCAGCCAAGTTGAAACATGGCTTATTTGGGGGAGAAGAAAGAATGTGGTTTTCGTCACCAACAGTGTCTCTGATAGTTGGTCTTTGGCTGAAGGTATTGTGTGTGTGTGTGTTTTCTGATGGTATAGCATACAAAGTTGGCATTCTGACAGCACAGCAACACACCACCACAAAGTATAAAATTGCTCTGGTAAAGCAGTGAAACTCGGTTACTGTTTATCCTGCTCTGCTGGGGAGGTGGTAGCAATTCCCAGAGCCTCTTCAGGCCAGACCCTGCACATCTCCCAGCTGGGGCTGCCAGCTGAGCTTTGGAAGATGTTGTCTCAGCAAATGACCAGGGTCGTTTGAAGGCTTAAGAAGACTGGTAAGGCCTTCTCTTCTGGTGGCTCCATCCTCCAACCCTTCAAGAGCTCATAACTTATTCTGCAGTCGCATGCTCCAGCACAGCCATGGAACAGGGGTAGCTACATGGGAGTCACCCCCAAAATCTAAGCATGACAAAAGAGCTGCATCTTCAGGCTGAGATGGTAGTAGAATGGCGAGGGTGTCCCATCAGAAGGGTGACTACGAGTCATCTGATTCTGCATCCTCCTTAGAGATGCTGCTGCTGCTGCTGATGATGATGATGATGATGATGATGATTTTATTATTTGTACCGTGCCCATCCGGCTGTGTTTCCCCAACCACTCTGGGTGGCTTACAGCACAAAAAATGTAAAACATTAAACATTAAAAATCCCCCGATACAGGGCTGCCTTCAGATGTCTTCTAAAAGTCAGATAGTTGTTTATTTCCTTGACATGTGATGGGAGGGCGTTCCACAGGGCAGGGCGTTCCACAGGGAGGGCGTTCCACAAGGCAGGCACCGAGAAGGCCCTCTGCCTGATTCCCTGTGACCTCACTTCTCGCAGTGAGGAAACCGCCAGAAGGCCCTCAGAGCTGGACCTCAGAGAGATACTAGGACCCGGCTGCAGGGGACTTGACACAACTTTAATTTGATTAATTTACCAGCAACAGTTCCTTTGTGTTTATCTTTGATGTCTCCTTGGAGAGGTATGAAAGAAAGGTGTTTAAAACAGAAACTGTAAAAAAAAACCCATAACGAAACAAAAAAACACACACAATCTCAATTGACTGTATTGAACAGAAGTCAAAATTCTGCTTAGTGCTAATTTTCTGTTTTTATGACAGTAGAATACCACCATTCAATGGTCAGATATGTAAGGGATGGGCAGATGCATGACACTCTTCCAAAACTGAACAACCAACAAGAAGCGGATTGCAAAAAATTGGGAATGGTTTTCATAATTCACTCCGCAGCACTTTGGCTGTCTGAAGTTTTATCAGATGCAGGGAAGAGAGTGGTGGATTGCTGTTTTACAAAAACAAAGATGCCACTTCAAGGCAGAGTGTGTATCAAGCAATTGTCCTGATTTTTCACAAAAGTTATGCGTAGGTTATGTGACGTTGCTGTCAAGTAAGTAGTTGCTGTTCTGCGCCTTGTGTTGTAGATTTCCATCGCTTTTCTTACTTCAAAAAGTCTGCCTTTTTTAAATTTAAAAAGTGCATTAGCTATTACCATTTACCAGGAGGTTGTGGAAGTGCACTTTTATGGTTGTGCAGTTCCAGCATCTAAACAAATGTGTGAGAGAGCCGTACAACAGTGTGACAGTCTGCACTTGTGGGCACTAGCAGAGAGAGAGAGAGAGAGAGAGAGAGAGAGAGAGAGGATGCAGAGCTGTGCTGATTCAGATCTAGTTACTGACTGTTCTCACCTTGATCACCATACGTTTGTGCAACTCTTGGAAATCTGAACATAAACTACTGCTCCATAATTGTTTTATAACTGGGCTTCCTGCTTTGAAAATACAGCACTGAGCCTTCTTTGCCATAAATGCAGAGCATGTGTAAACAGTCTTCTTGTCTGGTCTTATCATGTGAAGAACATGATGCCCCCAATAACTAAGTGTCCCCTCGAATTGGCCTCACATCCACCTTCCCTGTCACAGCCTCATGTGGCTGACCTGCAAAAGCTGCATATGTGACCGGAATTGGCAACAGCCTACAGGGTCTGGCCAGCCGCACACACAAGGGCATGGCATTTTACTTATTTACTGTTTGAATGCACTGGCTGTAGCTTAACTCTTGTTGTGCCAATTGTAGATGGTTTTGCTTGCGCCAAAGTGGTGGTCTTGCCGTTTATCTGTAGTGCAGGCATGTCTAGCTGTGGGTCACTGTGAGCGGAGCAGCCATCCCTTTCCCCACCCTGTAAATTGCTTTACCCCTTTTAGGTCTCCATTTCTTGAACCCTCCCCAAAATAGCTTCTTTCTCCCCAAAACTATTCTGAAGTGAAGTGAAGAGTTTCATTTTAAAATAAAGTAAATGCCTTTTAAAGACAATACACTGGTGCCTCGCAAGACGAAAAGAATCCGTTCCGTGAGTCTGTTCGTCTAGCGGTTTTTTCGTCTTGCGAAGCAAGCCCATTAGCGGATTAGCGCTATTAGCGGTTTAGCGGCTATTAAAGGCTTAAGGGATTAGCGGATTAGCTGCTAAAAGGCTATTAGCAGCTTAGTGTCTTAGAAAAAGGGGGTGGGGAGCGAAAAAAACCCCCCAGGAATCGCAAGACATTTTCGTCTTGCGAAGCTAGCCCATAGAGAAATTCGTCCTGCGAAGCACCTCCAAAACGGAAAACCCTTTCGTCTAGCGGGTTTTCCGTCTTGCGAGGCTTTCGTCTTGCGGGGCACCACTGTATTATGTTTGTTTGGTTGGTTGGTCGTTTGGTTTGGTCAGTAGACAGAACTATTGGTCTCCTTCAGATGGCCAGGCTTTGTCTAGAGACTTCTAGTTGCTGACAACTTTCAGATGGTTTCCCTGCACCAGAGAACAGCAAAATAATATAATTTATCATTTTTGTGCCTAAATATTAAGCCATATTCATAAAGGAAGATATTTTATTAAAATTATTTGGTACCCTGATCTTCAGCCTTTTATAACAATTTATGAGAAACAACAGCAGAAAACAATAAAATACATAAATATTGTTAAGGCAGACAAAGCAGCAGTGTACATCGTTTTAAAAAGTATATAGTGCAATAAAAAACACCTTGATATATGAGAAAAACAACAATGAGAAGAAACACTTTAGAAACCAGCAGTAATTTAAAAGTGGGCAGCAAATTGGAAGAGTAAAATAAATACTAAAAACAACCGGAAACAACAAAAAGTCTTCAGCAAGTGTCTGAAGGCTAAAAGAGATGGGGAGAAAATTTAACAAAAGTTCTTTACTTGGTGCTGAATGACATCAGCTCAGTGCCAGGTGAATCTCCCTGAGGAGAAAACTCCAAAGCTCGGGGTGCCACCATCAAAACAGCCCTTTCTACGGTCGCCACCCACCTTTCGGTCAAAGTTGGGGATACACAGAGAAGGATCTCTGATGATTACGATACTCAGAAGGGTCCCCACGGGAAAGGGCAGACCTTTGTAGGACTGTAGAGGTTTATATCTTCATTGGAGCCTACTCCTAGATACTTAGGAAGCGGTTGCTATCATTCCGTGTTTTAATCTATGCATTTCATTTTTGTGCTTTCTCACAGTGTTGAGTATTCGAGGGGCTCAGGAGGAGGAACCAACAGACCCACAGCTAATGCGACTGGACAACATGCTTTTAGCAGAAGGGGTAGCAGGCCCTGAAAAAGGAGGGGGTTCAGCCGCTGCGGCTGCCGCAGCCGCAGCATCTGGGGGTGCCGGCTCGGACAATTCTGTGGAGCATTCGGACTACAGAGCAAAACTCTCTCAAATTCGACAGATCTACCACACCGAGTTGGAGAAATATGAGCAGGTACTAATCTTGTGCGTGGCAGTTTCCCGTACCACAGTAGAAGCCAACATAAAATGTTGGACTGCACACACAAAAATCCATGGTCCTATGGATAAGGTGCTGGAGCTGGGTTCGAATTCCACCTTATCCTTGTTCTCAGAGTTTATGCACTCAGCAGAATAAAGCACCAAAGCCATTTTTAGAACAGTACCACTTCATGATGCAGGTGGAAGAGTTTCATACATGGGTAGGCAAACTAAGGCCCAGGGGGCCGGATCTGGCCCAATCGCCTTCTAAATTCGGCCCGCAGATGGTGCAGGAATCAGCGTGTTTTTACATGAGTAGAATGTGTCCTTTTATTTAAAATGCATCTCTGGGTTATTTGTGGGGCATAGGAATTCGTTCATTTATTTATTTTTTTCAAATTATAGTCCGGCCCTCCAAAAGGTCTGAGGGACAGTGGACCGGCCCCCTGCTGAAAAAGTTTGCTGACCCCTGGTTTCATAGATCCAAATTGGGATGCTCTCTATAAACAAAGCTTAATATAGAAAAATAACATTTTTGGGAGGGCTGGTTTGTTTGTTTTTTTATTTATCAAATTTCTATCCTGCCCTTCCTCTCCAAGGACTTGGCTGAATCCTTTTTCTGGAAATGCTGGTTTTCAACATGCAGGGGGATTTGTTTGTGGAGAGCATTCCTACAGGCTGCCTCCTCAACTAGATCCTAAAATGATGCAGCCCAGGAAAAGCTTTGCGGCTAATCATGATAACACATCATCTCACAGGACTACTCTGATGTTGGATTTGATGGTGAAGGATTCTTAAGACAAGCTGTATATGCAAATAATGTTTAGAGAGTTCACATCCCATTAACATTACTGAGTTCCTTCAATGCCGGAATCTCAACTAAAGCATCCATGACAGATGGACGTCCAATCTCTGCTTAAAAACCTCTAAGGATGCTTCATATGAGATTCCGGCAATGCAGAGAATTGGACTAGATGACCCTTAGGTCCCTTCCAACTCTACGATTCTATGATTTCCTTTCAGTCTCCTCCTTCCCAGGCTAAACATACCCAACTCCCTCAACTGGTCTTCATAAGGCTTGGCTTACAGACCCTTGATCATCCTAGTTGCCCTCCTCCTCCTCTGCACACGTTCCAGCTTGTCAACATCCTTCTTAAATTGTGGTGCCCAGAATTGGACACAATATTCCAGGTGTGGTCTGACCAAGGCAGAATGGAGTGCGACTATGACTTCCGTTGATCAGGACACTAGACTTTTGCTGATGCATCCTAGAATATTTAACATATGACAGAGGCCATATCCACTCAATACATTTAAAGCACATGACTTTCCCCAAAGAATGCTGGGAACTGTTAAGCATGCTGGGAATTGTAGCTCTGTGAGTGATAAACTACAGTTCCCATGATTCTTTGGGGGAAGCCATGAAAATGCTATGAATGTACTCTAAATGTATGGTATAGATGTGACCTTCAGAGTAATATGCATATTTCTTTTCTACAATGGAACCTCTAGGAAATTTTTGTGGAACTTCTTCCTCCAACATGTGAACTCCTTGCAGCCTTTTGTGAATTAATCTTAATACATTGTGATGTACAGAACTGTTAAATCCTGAACTGCAGCTGGAAGGGGCAGCATCAGCATGAGTTCTTCCCCGCTCCCTTAGCCTCCAGATCTCAGAAAAGCATGTTATCAAAATACTGTAATATCTGAATAGTACCTGAACATTCCCTTTGCAGTTTTGTCTAATATTTATAGGTGACAAACTCATAGTTCCTGAAAGATTGATTTAAATGTTTAAAGTACTAAATAATACATTTCTGTATTTAGAAGTTAGAAAAGTTGTGCAGCGATTCTAATACAACCTGATCTAGTGGGTTGGAGTCTTTTTTTTGTTTTGTTTTTTTACAGACAAGGATATTCAATGCACACACCTACTCTCCATACCAATGGGATGCGGGTGGCGCTGTGGGTAAAAGCCTCAGCACCTAGGGCTTGCCGATCGAAAGGTCGGTGGTTCGAATCCCCGCGGCGGGGTGCGCTCCCGTTGCTCGGTCCCAGCACCTGCCAACCTAGCAGTTCGAAAGCACCCCCGGGTGCAAGTAGATAAATAGGGACCGCTTACTGGCGGGAAGGTAAACGGCGTTCCGTGTGTGCTGCGCTGGCTCGCCAGATGCAGCTTGTCACGCTGGCCACGTGACCCGGAAGTGTCTTCGGACAGCGCTGGCCCCCGGCCTCTTTGAGTGAGATGGGTGCACAACCCTAGAGTCTGTCAAGACTGGCCCGTACGGGCAGGGTACCTTTACCTTTACCTTACTCTCCATACCACAGAAATCCATGTGCGCAAGGGATTTCCATAAATTCGTTTGTGCATAAGACACTGACCAGGGGCAGCATTCCTGAATTTTCTCTTGCAAAGATCACCTTCAAGCTGGTTTCATCTTTTTCCATCTCAGCTGATTTTTTAAAGGATTCCCAAGATGAATTGTAGCAATCACAAGACCTATTCACTGCACCAAAGATATGCCCTAAAGCCACTGTTGTCACTTTATATTTTTAAAACGCTAATGAATTGACTAGACAGGAAAAACTCCCTCCTCTGTTGAGAGTGGGTTTCTTTTAGATTTCCCTCCTTTTTCTGGAAATTACAGGATATTCACTAAAAATGCCCTCTAAGGGTGGAATTCAGTGTTGTGCTATGATGAACATTCTATTTGCACAAGCATTTCATCTTGCCGGCTGGAGCGATCACCACTAGAGAGATCTTCCCCTAGCACTCTCCCAACACACCAGGGCCAGCTCACCCATGATGCAAGGAGAGGTGGCTGCCAGGGCATCAGATGCCAGGGCATCAGATCCGGACGTCACTATTTCTTCCACCCTTGTTCCTGTTGTAGAGGGAGATCTTCCCTTGCCCCTTCTTCCCTGGCAGGAAGAGGCTGTGCCATTTTGGGTCCACTTCAGGTCCTTTAAAATCTTCCCAGGTTTGGCCTCTGGGCTTGGCAAATTTGGGAAAAGAACTTGGGAGCAACAGGGACAAGAAAGGCTTGTCATTCCCCTAGCGATAGCGAGGAAGAAATAAATATATGGAAACTAGCTTTCTCTGTAGATCAGCTCCATGGTTTGCCTCTTTCTCATAAGACAGAGTAGTGAGCAAACTTCGGTCCTATTCCAACTATACCCAGGATGGCACCCAGTTTCCTTTCTAACAAAGGGCAGGAATGTAAATAAAAGAGATCAGCAGTAATCCTACCTTTGTCTCTCGACAGGACTTACCCAGACAGACACCCTCACCCAGCTGGGGGTTCTTGTTACTCCTACTATGCTGCTCCATAGAGCCCAGGGGTTGGCAAGGTTTTCCTTGCCTGGGCCGGTTCACTCCAGCTGAGATCCCTCTGTGGGCCGGATTGCGTGCACAGCTGCGATTCCCGGTGTCTGAGCATGTGCAGACGTGATTTCCGGCACCGCAGAAGCGAGTCCCTGCACCATGCTGCACCAGTTTAGTGCAGCACGCAGGGACTTGCCACAGCTCGGTTCGGGGGCAGCTCGTGGGCCAGTTAAACGGCCCCCGTGAGACACTTCTGGCCCATGGGCCTTAGGTTGCCTACCCTTGATAGAGCCCTCATATTGTGTGAGCCTGGCTGTGGGGGTGCCCGACCAGCAACTGAATGGAAAACCATCCTCTTCCAGGTGTGGCGAGCTCTCTCCTTCAGTCTCACAGCCCTAGAAATGCAGGGGGAGAGCAGTTCAGATAGGCTGGCTTGTGCAAGGAGCCAATCTGCCTGGAGCCTTTGTAGGACTTGGGGAATAAGAATCTCTTTACTGCCCATTCGTTAGTCTTTGCCTTTAGGCCATATATGTTTGCATCACATGCCTCCTCGTATCATATCTCCACCTGACAGAGGGAAAGGAAGACTCCATAGAATCATAGAGTTGGAAGACACCACAAGGGCCATCGAGTCCAACCCCCTGCCAAGCAGGAACCACCATCAGACCACTCCTGACATATGGTTGTCAAGCCTCTGCTTAAAGACCTCCAAAGAAGGAGACTCCACCACACTCCTTGGCAGCAAATTCCACTGCCGAACAGCTCTTACTGTCAGGAAGTTCTTCCTAATGTTTAGGTGGAATCTTCTTTCTTGTAGTTTGGATCCATTGCTCCGTGTCCGCTTCTCTGGAGCAGCAGAAAACAACCTTTCTCCCTCCTCTATATGACATCCTTTTATATATTTGAACATGGCTATCATATCACCCCTTAACCTCCTCTTCTCCAGGCTAAACATGCCCAGCTCCCTTAGCCGTTCCTCATAAGGCATCGTTTCCAGGCCTTTGACCATTTTGGTTGCCCTCCTCTGGACAGTTTGTCAGTGTCCTCCTTGAACTGTGGTGCCCAGAACTGGACACAGTACTCCAGGTGACGTCTGACCAGAGCAGAATACAGTGGCACTATTACTTCCCTTGATCTAGATGCTATACTCCTATTGATGCAGCCCAGAATTGATACGGCCAGTGAAGAAACTGACATTAAGAATCCTCTGTCAAATTAACATTGTGGTCAGTCATCAAGAACAGGGCCCTCCAGAAACTTGGTGTACGAGCTTCTGGCAGCAAGATGCCTTTGGCACGTCTAATTTCAGTTATTACCTGTTTGCCCTTTCATGTCAGGGATCCTGATGTGCTCTACAACCCTGCTGCTTTGGCTCTAATTATTATCCTTGTTAACACACAGGCGGAAAACTTGCTGAAAGTAAGTGTCATGTTTTGTATTTGCAATGAGTTGATTCGTGTCATCCCCAAACCTGTGATAACTCACCCGCTCTTATCACCGGCTGCCAAAGTTTGGGCTGGCGTTAGTAACTGTCAGAGATTCCATTTCTATCAGAGGTGACCAGTGGGATTGTCAAGAAATAAATGCACAAGACTGCTCAGCAGCAAACCCATTTGTGCATGTTTGTCGGAGGCAACTGAGGTGCTAATGGGGGTTGGGGGCTGTCCTCCTCCCAGTTGTGGTCTCCTAAGCCACCACTGTTTGCTAGGTGCCACTCGTCAGCTCCAGCTCTTGCCCTGGAAGGTGCATCCCTGAACCTATTGGGCTGCATCACCCCCAGTGCTCATGGCTACCAGGGTGGCAGAACAATTATTTTCTTTGGCCTGCTTCTATAAGGATCCCTGATCTATGACTCACTTCTAGGCCAGTTCTACACATGAAACAGAATGCAGCGATAGGAATCATAGGTGACATTTTTTGAATTCTGGTCCATGTAAAAAGTTTCCTGCAGATTAATAACAACAACAACAACAACAACAACAACAACAATTTATTATTTATACCCAGCCCATCTGGCTGAGTTTCCCCAGCCACTCTGGGCGGCTTCCAATCAAGTGTTAAAAACAATACAGCATTAAATATTAAAAACTTCCCTAAACAGGGCTTCCAACAGATGTCTTTTAAAGATAGGATAGCTGCTTATTTTCTTCACATCTGAAGGGAGGGCGTTCCACAGGGCGGGTGCCACTACCGAGAAGGCCCTCTGTCTGGTTCCCTGTAACCTCACTTCTCGCAATGAGGAAACCGCCAGAAGGCCCTCGGTGCTAGATCTCAGTGTCCGGGCTGAACGATGGGGGTGGAGACGCTCCTTCAGGTATACAGGACCGAGGCCGTTTAGGGCTTTAAAGGTCAGCACCAAAACTTTGAATTGTGCTCGGAAACGTACTGGGAGATAAATAAATAAATACCCTACACACATCACAAAGAAATGCTCTGGCCCAGCCTATCTATTTTCCAGTTTTGACACAAATACGTTCACTGAGCTTACCCTGTAGCCAGAAGATACAAATCACAATTTTTGCCCACAGACAGACGTATTAAAACTTTTATTTACAAATTTGTTTGTTGATTGTGTAAGAATTGCATACTCGTCGAGGGCCCTGATCTGTGTTTCTGCATGAGTTGATGATATGGGAACATGTCCTGATCTGAAGGGGATTTGTAGAGAGATTCAGGGGACAAGCGCCTGTTCCAGTCAGGAGGAATGCCCAAAATAAGTGACTCATGCAGAGACGCAACAGGCATTTTCCCAGGCAGAAGGCAGGTAATCCCACTGTATCTCTGCACTGGGAGTGACTGAGTGATACAATCACACCCAGTCCAGAAGCATAGCACGGTTACCAGAATCCCACCTGGAAGATTGCCTGTTGCATCTCTGCATGAGTCAGTGATTGAGAGGAGGCAAGCCCAGTGATCTGTGAAGAGACACAATAGGAAGTTTTCTCTGTATGTGAACTCATGAGATCCTTTCATTATATAATTAATCCATCTGGGATTATATATTAGCTGTTTTCTCATGACCCTGGCGCATTCTGAGAACCTCATTACTATTGAGAGGGAAGGATGAATCTGCCTATTTCAGTTTCTCACAGTTTTTATTTTTTCTCAGTCTGAAGTTCAGTTCTCCACACCTGTTTTGATTTTTGTTAAGTCTTCATGAAAAATAACCAACATTTTAATGTGATTTTCTCCTGATATGCACCTGCCTGTATGACATTTTGCCCAGTATGCCATTTTTACAAATCGATTTCCCCTTAAATAATGCATTTTATGTGTTTTTTTCATGAATATGTTGTTGTTGTTATCACCATCATTTCATTTCTATACCACTTTATATTTTTAAGGGAAAAATCTGGAAGCCCTTTACAACCCACATTAAAACATCAAATAAAACCATCCAGAGTTAAACTACTGAAGAAAGTCACATATAAAGTATACATTCCAAGCAACATAATGAGCAGGAAACGAAAATACTATCTTGAACATTTAAAAAGAAAACATTGTTAAGGGAAGTCAAATATAAAGCACACATATAAAAGAGCAGAATTATCAAGATAAAAGAACATTGTCATTGGCATGGACCATGGCTGCCAGTCCTTCCAAGGATGGTGGCTGTGGAAGTTGAGGCTCCATGACCCGGGCCCTCTTCTACAGCCTCAGCTTTTGTAGCTGGAGTCCGTCAGGGCGCTGCCTTCCCAGTCCAGGTGGGGAAAAGCCCGTAAGGTACTGAGAAGGTCTTCCAGGCTGAGTCACAGCCAAGATGAATCTATCCATAGTACTGCAGAATCGTAGAGTTGGAAGGGACCCCAGTGGTCATCTAGTCCAACCCCCTGCAATATAGGAATCTCAACTAAAGCATCCAAGACAGATGGCTATCCATAGAGTAGGTATTCATATGGACACTTAACTTCAGTATTTTCATTTTTTTCACATGTTAACAGCAACAACATTAATAATACTATTTGTATCTCACCCCTCTGACTTCTTGCCCCAGTTTTATATGTACAATTATTATTTTTGCATTTGTGTGTACATATGCATACACACTTTTGTGCTTATTACCTGGCTGAAAAACTGCATTGCAAAATTCAGTGTGGATTTTGAAGGATGGCTGTGTTTCAGGCTGAATATTGTTTCAGAATATACAAATTAGATAGGTAAAGGGACTCCTGACAGTTAAGTCCAGTCGCGAACGACTCTGGGGTTGCGGCGCTCATCTCGCTTTACTGGCCTAGGGAGCTGGTGTACAGCTTCCGGGTCATGTGGCCAGCATGACTAAGCCACTTCTGGTGAACCAGAGCAGCGCACGGAAACGCCGTTTACCTTCCCACCGGAGCGGTACCTATTTATCTACTTTACTTTACTTTATTTATCTCGCTTTACTGGCCGAGAGAGCCGACAGTTTTTCCGAGTCATGTGGCCAGCATGACTAAGCTGCTTCTGGCAAAACCAGAGCAGCGCATGGAAATGCCGTTTACCTTCCTGCCGGAGCGGTACCTATTTATCTATTTGCACTTTGACGTGCTTTCGAACTGCTAGGCTGGCAGGAGCTGGGACCGAGCAATGGGAGCTCACCCCGTCGTGGGGATTTGAACCGCTGACCTTCTGATCAGCAATCTCTAGGCTCAATGGTTTAGACCACAGCGCCACCCACGTCCCCAAATGAGATAGGCTTGCCTTTAAATGTGAGCTGATTTTTTTCAATTCAACACCCACCCACTCTGTAGCTTTTGCGCTGTTCATTTCCACCCTCAGTCTTTGGCCTAGTTCTCAGTGAGGTTTTCAACCTGTTTCTGAGCTTGGGCCACTTTAGACTTCAGACAGGGATCCCACTCCTCTGCACAAAACAATTCCCTTCAAACTAGCATGGTAGGGAGAAGGGTTCTAGCATAACTTGTTCTCCCTGATGCTCAGCTCACAGGAATCTTTCCCGCTGTCCCATGGGAGAAAATCCCACTGTGTGTGCCTCTTCCCCCACCTGGTCTTGACATAGGATTGTCACTTCCATAGGGTGTAATCTTCACAGCATTCACCATTGTTCTTCTAGAGGCCTTGCACCAACTCTCCATCAGCAAAATACAGTGGTGCCTCGCAAGACGAAAAGAATCCGTTCTGCGAGTCTCTTCATCTTGTGGTTTTTTTCGTCTTGCGAAGCAAGCCCATTAGCGGATTAGCGCTGTTAACGCTATTAGCGGTTTAGCGGCTATTAAAGGCTTAAGGGATTAGCGGATTAGCTGCTAAAAGGCTATTAGCGGCTATTAAAGGCTTAAGGGGTTAGCGGATTAGCTGCTAAAAGGCTATTAGCGGCTTAGATCAGCTGATAAGTGGCTTAGATCAGCTGTTAAGCGGCTTAGCGATCAGCTGCTAAGCGGCATAGCGAACAGCTGTTAAGTGGCTTAGGGGCTTGGGGAAAAGGGGGGGAGGGGAAAAAAACCCAGGAATCGCAAGGCATTTTCGTCTTGCGAAGCAAGCCCATAGCAAATTCGTTTTGCGAAGCACCTCCAAAACGGAAAACCCTTTCGTCTAGCGGGTTTTCCGTCTTGCGAGGCATTCGTCTTGCGGGGCACCACTGTAAAGCCAGTTTCTTTCAAGCACTATCTGACCCTGTGCCAAACAAGTGCGGCCTATTAATGTTTCCATGATGTACGGTGTCCCATATATATTTCTGCTTCTGATATCTTATGTGTGGATTCCCCCCCCCCCTTGTAATGTTGATTCCCTGTGTTATTGAAGAATATTAGCTAGCCAGAGAGTTTGTTAGCCTGACTGAAACTGAACTTGTATGAGCTGGAGGTGGAATGCTAGTTTGGAACTGGATTGGTTTTATGCAGTGCAGCGGACAGCAGAAAAATGTCTGATCATGTGTTCAAATAGTGTATTTTATGTCTTCTAATGGCAGGTCCATTCCAGAATCACATGGGCAGTACTTCTTATAGCCATATCAACAGAGCAAAGGCTCATCTCATCTCTGAGAGCATCTCATTAAGTAACAAAAACACTTTGCCTTCCCTAGACGATTTCTTTTCCTGTCTGCAAATAGACTCTCTCACACATCTGTGGCTCTGTAGTTGATACTTACACTGAGTTCTGGACATACATTTTGATTGTGCATTTGGGGAAATGATCATTCATGCACAGGAAAAAAGCTGCCTGAGGTTTTTGGTTTGTTTTTTTTAAGGTAGGGGTATACATTTTTAAATAAATGCAAACAAAATAAATCAGACCATTGGTTCAGCTCTGTCACCGATAAGAATAGATGAACCTGTCAAATTGAGTTTTTCATTTGTCCAATCTTAAATTCGGTTCTCCTTATTTCTGCATAAATTTGAGATTATTATTTTTTTAAAAAAGCATGAGAATCCATCAGCATTTTAGTTTGCATTTTTCCTAATATGGAAATTTTATATTTAATTTTACCTAATATACACATCGTTGCAAGCAGCTTTTCCTAATACAATGCATTTTCAAGTTATGTTCACTAATATATGCATTTATGCACACTTTTCCCTAATATATATATTTTGTATGCGTTGTCTGGCTGGAGAACTGCACGGCCAAATTTGTAGAAGTGCAAATTTTGAAGGCTAGCTGTGTATTGGTAAGTGCAAATTAGGGAGGTTCACAATAAAATGTGAACCAAAGTGAATTTCTCCCCCTAGTCAGAAATTTACGCCTTCTTCTGTCCATGTGTGCATGCACATGCTTATGCTCTTTTGCATTTGCTCATGTCCTATCACAAACTGGTGTTGGATCTTTTATTCCATAAGGGTATTAGATAGAGGTGTCACAGTAATCCGAAAGGTTCAATTTCTGACCTGCATGAAATGGCTCCATAATCACCATATGCCTGCTTATAAAGAGGCGGATTTAGGGGAGTGTGACCGGTTCTCTTGCATTGGGCACTGAGCCAGGAGAACACCTCAGGGGGCATCGCAACAGTGACAAACAGTGGAAGGTGAGAGGCGGGGATGGCGAAGTTTGGCCTTCCACAGGGTACCACTGAAATTTTAAAGCCCAAAGACTGCTACTGGGTTCTATCCAATTACTTTCTACTAAGGGAGAGATTATCAGTACACACAAATTCTTGTGGAAGTAATGGAGGCAAAAAAAATGGTGGCTGGATACAGAAACTTCTACAGAAGCTCACTGGAGGTTGAAGAATCTTTATGCACATCCAACTATGCATCCAATTGAAAGCAAAGAAGTAGGAAAGGATTGAATTTAGCTGCACACCTAAATATGGATCTGAGTGCACATCTTATGAAAAGCAAGATGTGTATTTGGATACATATTCCTACCTGCATCTTATTTTCATTGGTGGTTTCCCTAAATGAGACATTGTGTAGAAGAGTTGCTCAGCAGATGTTGAAGACCATGGGTCAGAAAACCAGACAAGGTTTGAAGGAATAAAGGGGCAGGATTCCTACATCCCTGCTGCAGCCGCCTCTTGCCCAGCATGCAGTGACTCCTCCGGTCCTAAGGGATCTTCTCGCTCTTTCTCTTGTTGTCCCAGGCATGCAACGAGTTCACCACTCATGTGATGAATCTGCTGCGAGAGCAGAGCAGGACCCGGCCCATCTCACCCAAGGAGATAGAGCGGATGGTCAGCATCATCCATCGCAAGTTCAGTTCCATCCAGATGCAACTCAAACAGAGCACATGTGAAGCTGTCATGATCCTGCGCTCCCGATTTCTCGATGCACGGTGAGTTTACCCCAGGCATAACAAGAACCACTCACCGAATCACTTCTGTGTGACTAAGAAGGAAGACTTGTAAATTGGAAGAGAGACGGTTCCTCTTCTCCTTTCTTCATCTTCTTCCAGTATGTTGGGGCCACAAATGACTAACATATGTGGGAGCATTTTTTTGGGGGGGGGATCAGTAACTTTTGTAGACTGTTCTACCTGTTCCATCAAGGTAGATTTTCAAGACTGTTCTACCTTCCCCCCTCAAAAAAAAATAAACAAACGAAAGCTACTATTGAACCATTTAAAGGAAATAGTTGCTTAAGCTTGCTGGGGAAGAAGATAGATGAGCTACAGGGTTATTTCTGTACAAACTGAGTTCAAACTAAATGTATAACAAATTCAATTGTCGAAGCTAGAATTGAAAAGCAAAATAAACATAACATGGACTGTACAAGTTCAGACTACAGGGAGGAGATGCCCTCTTTGAATGCTCTCCCATGCAAAAGTTTTCTGCAGGTAGAAAATTAGCACACTGGGGAGAAAAGTTATTGGACAGGCCTCTCACTATTATGCTGATTTTTCTACTTGTTTGCCCCCCACCCCCTTACAGAGCAGAGCACAAGCTAGTTTCCCATAGTTTGCCCATCTTTCAAGTATGTGGCCAGTGCCACGTGAAATTCTTCCAACTTGCTTCACTGCCTGTTTTCCAATAAACTGGAATTATAAAGGCTACTTGGAAGTGGGTCGATGGAAGGTGCTCTGTTTAAAAGGCAGCGAGTGATGTTTGCAGTGTAACCGACAACGTGCTCCAAACTCCCACAAGAGATTCAGGGATCTCCCCTAATATCTAATTTGACACAGAGCTAAACGTTACACACAAATGCAAGTTTCTCACATTTTATTTTTTTATTAAAGAATCTTTGGAGGTGGACATAGGGAGTGACAACACAGCAGTTGGGGTGATGGCACTTAGCCCATCACTTGGGTGGGTCAAAATCACCTTCAATGTTTGTGAAGAGCAGTCGATGGAAGGTAATTGTCATCATAAAACTGTCACATGAGGAAAGGGTTAAATGATTCGCTTCTTTGCCAGTCAGATTTGCATCCTCCCAAGGCTGCTGTTACTTTTATGGAACATCTAGTTTGACCATTTGAGATTCGCATAACAGGATGTGAGGACTGATATGTGGTGACTGTGGGCTCTTCCTTAAATACATTGCTTTTAGGTCATTGAGTACTGAGCATCCGTTTCTTTTTGACCAGGCGGAAAAGAAGAAATTTCAACAAGCAGGCTACAGAAATCCTCAATGAGTATTTCTATTCCCACCTCAGCAACCCATACCCCAGTGAGGAAGCCAAAGAGGAGCTAGCCAAGAAATGTGGCATCACAGTCTCACAGGTAAGAAACCCAGGTGCCTGTTCTATGCCGAGAGCACCCGTCTTGTCTGTCTGGTTATCCATCCATTTATGTAATCTGGGAGAGGTGGAAAGAGCCGGCACCAAAAAAATTGCATAGAAAGGGTGTACCATTGGGAATGAAGAATGAGCAAAGAGGGGGATGAGGGACTGGGGAGCAACAGACTTCTGAGGACATAAGAAAGGAGAAATCTACTAAGCAAGAAATGTAGACGTTGTCTAGGGAAGGGATTGTATTTGGGGGGGGGGACTCTTAAAACTCATGGCTCAGAGGGTAGAGCATGGGACTCTTAATCTCAGGGTCTTGGGTTTGAGCCCCATCTTGGGCAAAAGATTCCTACATTACAGGGGATTGTTGTATGATTCTACTGCATTGTGTACAATGATTGCAATTGGGTATTCAGGGTCGTTTTTAGGCCCTTGAGTATTTTAATCCAAAGAAGAGCACAGTGTTGCTTGCACTAGAATCATGGGCAACTATTCTGGGCAACCTCGCGACGTTTAACTGGAGTTGCTCAATGAGAAAATATGTAGCAGCGGGAAAAGATCATGAAAGACAACTTGTTGGATGTCTGCTCAGATAATACCCTCATCATTTGGGTCAACAATGAGGCTTCTTGGCCAGAGCTGCATTTGAACTAAGAGCTCATCCTAGAATGTGCCCAGGATTCATCTGTAGTGCTGACAGTGGTTTCCAAGGCTGACAAAGCCACGTGGAAAGGATTCACTGAAAGCAGAACATTTGAAAACCACCACATTTAGGAAGACTATATTGCCATGGATGGACTGGGGGGGGGGGGGAGTTTCCAGGATAATTTCCATCTTGTCAAGCAGTGTACATAGTAATTACTCTCCCATTTGCTACTGAACACCTCCTTAATGTTCTTCTTTGTGCTATTTTATGTGTTCCCACATGGTTTGAGATTTCTTATTAAGGTGACAAAGAAGCTGGGTGCTCCTAGAATAGAAAGCTCAGCTATTGGCCACCAGTTATTGGCTACCCTCAAGGATGGGACTACGAATGGTGGAATTATTGCTCCTCGCAACCTTCCCAAACTCTCAATAAAGCCTTCCTTGATAAGGAAGTTGCTGAAACAGATTGAAGCTGAGCAGATTTGTGTCACCAAGAACTGCATGAATTTATTACATAGGTTGAAACATAGAATAATAGAATTGTAGAGTTGGAACATATCCCGAGGGTCATCTCGTCTGACCCCCTGCAATGCAGGAATCTCAGCTAAAGCATCCATGACAGATGGCTATCCAACCTCTGCTTAAAAACCTTCTGGAGGTACCCAGTTGATAACATGACCACTCTGGCTGATTAGAAGAATTAAAACCAGCAGACCAGAGTCCCTCGAAGGGTGGTGGACTCCTTCATTTGAGGTTTTTAAGCAGAGTTTGAATGGCCATGTGTTATGGGTGCTTTAGTTAAGATTTCTGCATTGCAGGGGGGTCGGACTAGATGACCCTTAGGGTCCCTTCCAACTCTACCATTCTAGGATTCTTTGATTCTGTAATTTTATGGATGATGTAGAAATTTGATTTTGCCCCCTTATGCTATTACCTCTCTAGTTTTTATAATGCTGTGGCTTTTGTAAAGGCTTTTGCCATTCAGCCAATGGGCATTCCATGATCCAGGGGGCAGCCTAAAAATAAGAAGGTAGCAATGCCTAAGAGCTGTTTCCCAGTATATGCAGTTGGAGATGGCAGCAGCGTTCTGCAGATTGCTTTCAACTGGGAAGTCCGGTCATACCAGTCTTTATTGAATTTCATGTTACTTTTTTGTTGACCATTTTTCCAGTTCACATATTTTTGATTCAACCTTTTTGTCATTGAAAGTGTTAACAATTCCTCCTTCTTGGTTTCACCTGCAGCTTCAAAAGTATTCTCTTCCATCACCCAAATCACTGATGAGATTATTGTGTTCCAGTAGACTCAGAGCAGAGATTATTGTGTTTCAATAGACTCAGCAGAAACTACTCTTGTTTTCTCTTGCCATTTGCATCTTGCAATGTGCATTTTTATCCAGATGTGTTCACCAGATAGAAGTTTTGTGTACTCAACCTTTCTATCTGTCTTTTGTTTCTTTCTCATGTGGGCTAGCAAATGTTTAAGTAATGCCAGCTGTCAGGGTTCTCTTGTACTAGCCCCTTTGAAATGAATGAGACTTGTGCAGGAGAACTTCCTGATAGGTTGTACATCTGCATGTTTTTTATCTGCTAAATATTTTTTTTTTAAGTAACGAAAGTTTACATAGGTATGAGTTGCTCTTGACTAATTCATATAGACTATTACACAACATTCTGTCTCTGACATTTAGATTCATTTATGTTTTAGTAACTTAACCAGATACTAAATTGAATTAATTAGCATTTATGCCTCACTGCTCTTTCAAGTTATTTATTAACTAATTAATGACATTTTGGACACACGAACACACACATGCTCCTATTGTGTTTTTCTGTGAGGATTGTTCACCCCCAAGTTTCGAGATCTTGCATGCAAGCTGATGCTAGATTCCACAACTAGAGGAGCTGCTTCTTTCTTTTGGCATGTTGGGGTAGAAACTGCCACAGCATGCAGAAGCAACTCTGAACTTTTAGTAGAATTGATGGGTGATCTTGATAACTCTCTTTCATATTTCAAATCTGAATCTTCTGTTACTCTAAATTTGTATTCTCAGATTATGACTTTGCTAATTTCTTGAGCTGACAAATTGCATCACATTGTGAGCTTGTCCCTTGCCACCTGTCCAATATGGTTTGAGGTTTAGAGGTTCTGCATGCTGACATTTTCTATCATTGTTTAGTGGCAGATAAGCTCCCAAATGCAAACTTTCAGCTATTCAGCACCAAGGAACTGATATGTCATCCATACCAATCAAAGGGCAGTAGTTGTCAATTACTATATTTATCAGGTCTACTTCATTTCTCACGTTCCCTGTATTGAGAATGCTTTGGTCAAACCTGAATTGTTGTCCAAGTATACAATACTTCCTCCCATATGACTTCGACTGATGCATAAAATATAGGATTTCCCATTTATTTGTCTGTTTCCTTACTCATAAAACTTCTATAGCATCTTTTGTTCTGGAAAAGATATTGTGTTAATATCTACAGGACTATGTGGCAACCAGTTTTACAGTTTTACTTTCACAGTTCTAATAAGACTTTGAAGCCATGCTGTCCATTGGAACCAGTCAGCAGTCCACCAGCTATATTGTAAATTCTTGGTGAAAGATACTTTTTTTCAACCAGAACTTGCCAGAACTCAGTTCCGGCACCTCTCAGGTGGCCACCATTGCCATTATAAGAGAACAAGGGAGGTGTTCATGGTGAGTTTCTCCACCTCTTTTCCTAGAAAAATAGCACTGGTCACTGGCCTCACTAAACTTTCACAACTGAAAGCCATATCAATAAGCTCATGTGAGATGGGGCTCATGTGAGATGGATCAGCCAATTCTCAGGTCTGTGTCACTTTTGAATGTGTTTAGTTATAAGCCAGGTGTGTCCCATTTCCACATTAAGCTGGGAATTACTTAAAAAAAAAAAAAGATCCTCATGAAAACGTGCACTCAAATTTGTATTTAAATACAAACTTGTCTGTTCAAAAACATGTTTAGTCTCCAAAAGAAATTATTTTGATACTTGTTTTGAGCCAATAACTGCATCACACAATTTAGAGAAGTGCAAATTCTAAAGGATAGCTACATCTGCACATTGATCCGGTGGTGTGGATCAGGTCAACTCATATCAGAATTCATAGGAATCATGTTCCTCAAGCATCTCATGCTGCAGCGTCCCAGAAGTTGGTGGAAGATTATGATCTTCCTTCTAAATCTCGGGGAAAGCATCCCACTGATGCAGTAATGTCACCTGTTTCATAGAAGTTCATTTCCACAGCAGGAAAGATGTTATCAGGCAGATTTTTGACTCTCCAAATAAACTGTATGCATGAAACATTTTATGCGTTGATTCTATTTAAATCTTTAAACTGATTTGCCACCCGCTTCATTTCAAAAGACCCAGGGTTAGCAATGCCCTTAAATGTGTGCCAAAAAAGCTTCGCTATTTCCAACTTTATTCATGAATGGAAGCTTTTATGTATCTTGCTTTCAGACAGAAGAGAATGGTGCTCAACTCAGAAAGCAAACATAGCATTACTGAAATAAGTTCATGTCAGGGTCTTTCAGAAACTGCACTGAGAAGGTTAAGTTTATCCTCCTAGCATGGGGTGGGTGAAACATTTTTGGCTAGAAGGCCACAACACCCACACATACACACGTACACACCAATCACGGGGAGCCCAGTGTTGTGTTGTGTTGTGCAGTCAGTGCAATGGAGCCAACCTGCCACTCCTGCTCTTACTCGCTTGTGCAATGCCAAGCTTTAAAAAAAGAGAAGCCGCTATGATGGACAGCGACGGAAGTTCTCATCTGTAAGCCATCAGTTCCAAGTGAGAAGCAAAAGCTGGCCAGCTATAGAAAGAATAAATGAGGCTGTCATCTGACTATATGTGGAATCCACACAGATATTTCAAAATCCAGAGCGTTATGCATTCATGTCTCGCATTTCAGGGAAGCTGTCCGTGCAGACATACAAGGGTCAGACCAAGATGGATTTAGTTCCGCCTTCTGCTTCCAGCAGCAGCAAGTTCACAAGGCTCTGGGTGCTCGCAAGCATGGCATGAAGGTTTTTGCCTCTATTATCTTGTATCCAAAGGCAGACAACCTCTGAATAAGGAGGTATCCTTCATAGCTAGACTGTTCTCCAGGAATTTGTCTGTTCCCTTTTAAAAGCTATCTAAGCCCTGTGCTGAGGGGGTTTCACCTGCTAGCCTGGTCCCAGATTCCACAGATACAGTCTCATTTGCCAAGACAGACATACAGCGGTACCTCAGGTTACAGACGCTTCAGGTTACTGATGCTTCAGGTTACAGACTCCGCTAACCCAGAGGCAGCGGGAGGCACCATTAGCTAAAGTGGTACTTAAGGTTAAGACCAGTTTCAGGTTAAGAATGGACCTCCAGAACGAATTAAGTTCTTAACGCGAGGCACCACTGTACACAACAACACCAATAGGCTCTGATTAACCTTTTGCAGCATATGGATTGGGCAATAAGATCCTATTCATGTTGCAGGATACACAGGATGGGCAGACAGAATCTCCAGCTCATGGAGGTTTGAGCTGTTCAAACCTCATCTCAGAATTCACAGGAATCATGTTCCTCAAGCATCTCATGCTGCAGCATCCCAGAAGTTGGCGGAAGATTATTATTATTGTTCCACCCCAAAATGTTCATTTGTATGTTTAACAAAAGCCTGCCCAGGGCTTTCTTGCATTTCCACGTGTTGCAGTGAATTCTGTCTAGTGGTGAGAAATACATCCATTTTTGCCTCCTTAGAAAGTAAACGGCAACGATCATCTTCTAATCTTTGAGGATCTTCACGCTAAAAGATTTGTCCAAGTTAGCGTTTCCGTGATTAGTTTGAAGTAATTTCATTCCAAAGTCTTGGCTACATTTTATCTACACAAATTTTAAGCATTGTATATGAGAGGATAATAATATCAAATTTATAGAAGAATGAATGGGTTAGGACATTTTTCACATATATTTGTATATCGGGGGAGCTTTTTCCTCTACAAATGTTTGTGCCTTTTTATTTTCTTCTGTTTTGCTTTGTATCACTTTATTCCTTTATAACTGAAAACTTTTCAATAAAAAAGAGCACTGTATACGACAGCTCCGTTTACAGTTGTTTATGCATTATAGCAACTGCAAGGGACCTGGGCATGGATGGGGATGCAAAGTTTTACAGCAGTTTTGGAGTCTTGGCATACCTTGTTCGTTCTCCTCTGTTTGTAGTAACAATTACATAAGATAACTTCTTGAGGTGTGGGGCCGATCTGTGGAAGAAATGATCCCTTGGCACAGAAGATGCTCCTGATGGCTCTCTTTGTCTCTTCTGTGATTCTGAGATTCCATAAATCACATCAGGAAAATCTGGCTTTCTATTTTAAATGGAAATGTATGGAAGCACAGTTTTAGCATGTGGCCCAAGGCCTAGCCTCTCACACTAGAAAACATAAACAAAAATCCACAGTGTGCACTGTATATAAGCACAAAATCATATAGTTTTATGGGTCTGTCTTGTAAGTTCAGAGAGATTTATTCTAAACTATTAATCAGCATACTTAAACAGCATTCCCATTCTTTCCTCCCTTTCCCCTGGCTTCCCACCCTGGTCATATATTTGACTTCTTATTAACAGGCCTTTTTTTCTCTCTTTCTCTCTTTTTCAAACTTGCTCTAGGTATCAAACTGGTTTGGAAATAAGCGAATCCGGTACAAGAAGAACATAGGTAAATTTCAAGAGGAAGCCAATATTTATGCTGCCAAAACGGCTGTCACTGCTACAAATGTGTCAGCCCATGGAAGCCAAGCTAACTCACCCTCAACTCCCAATTCAGCTGGTTAGTTTTTTTTTTCTTTTGGGTTGTTATTGTTCTTTTCTTTCCGTGGGGTTTTATTTTCTTTTAGTATCAATGTGTGTTTCTCGTTTGCTTTTTAATTTGGTTTCCTCTTTGGTTCGTTCACTTTTGGGGCAATGTATTCATTTAGGATATTTTGTTCCTGTCTGTTTTTTCTGTTTCTGAAGGCAATGTAGTCATGCTTTTGTGTGATTAAAAGTAATGTGTTGGGAATTTCTGCACGGAGAACGTTTTGCCTGAGTTGCTGGTTCTCCCAGGAGAAAGGTCATCCGTGCACATTTGAATGTTTCAACAGGGGAGAGACGTTTATCACTGAGTGACCCTGATAAATAACCCAACACATTCAGGGGCCACAATCCACCAGGAAGTTCTCCTGTACAAGCCACATTGAAATGAATGGGAGCTGCACACGAGCACACAATGTTTCCATGGGACTTTTGCTCAGAGCATCACCAAGTCATGTTATTTGGTGTTTGTATTGTGTGAACGTTTCTCTCTGGATTATTGCTTGCTTATTCCCATTACCTGTAGCTCACCTGTTTTGTGTAATTTTATTTTTCTTTGGTATCAGAATTGCTAGAGGGCTTTTTACTCCATGAAAATTCAAACATGGCTTGTCCCTCTACCTTTCCAGGATGTGATCTTGTGTTTTTTTGTATTAGTAATGTAAGGGACAAATTCATTTTAGGTGCCTTGAGTACTATTGCGGAGAAAGGCAGAGTGGAAATTTGGGAAATAAATTAGCCCAATAAATAGTTTATATGATCTTGATATTTGAGATGCATGTGGTAAAGAGCTTGGATCAGGCTTGCTGTTTCATGTTTGCATCGTGTTAGACAATTGTTTATGACAAATTGTTTATTGTAAAATGGATTGTAATTTCCTGGGCCATAGAAAACTTGGGACAATCTTTTTGGGAAAGGTCAGCTTAAGGACCAGTTTGTGAACAAATGTGTACTGTATGGCTTTTTTGTTTTAAAAGAGGGAAATGCCAAATACATTGGGTTGATATACTTTTTCTACGTTATGAAATTATATGGGTACAAATAAGTACGAGGCATTTACGTAAAGCTGCCAACAAGCTGTGCCCAAGACGGTGTAATTTGGATGTCTTCCAAGAAAGCCTAGATATTGTTAGAAAACATGCTATGTCTCCCAGTGTGGTGTAGTGGTTAAGAGCGGTGGACTCGTAATCTGGTGAACCGGGTTCGTTTCCCCGCTCCTCCTCATGCAGCTGCTGGGTGACCTTGGGCTAGTCACACTTCTCTGAAGTCTCTCAGCCCCACTCACCTCACAGAGTGTTTGTTGTGGGGGAGGAAGGGAAAAGGAGATTGTTAGCCGCTTTGAGACTCCCTCGGGTAGTGATAAAGCGGGATATCAAATCCAAATCCAAAGCTCTGAAATAATAAAGCATTAAAGTAGAGTATCTTTCTTTCAGAGGAGTGTATGCCCAAGGTGAGCCCTTGTTCTGAATCACTTCAGTCTTTATTCTAGTCCACAGTTGAGGTCAGTGTGACCAAGTGGCTAAAGCAATGGGAATTAGAGCTCTGCGATCTGGAACCTCCTACCCAAGTTGCTTTGGCAATGGGAGAAACATCTTAGATAGTAACCCATAGCTGAGCAGCACCGGCAGAGCTGGCATTGTGCTTTGGTCTTCTTTTGGGGGCTGGCCCTCCTCAGAACCCTTAACCAGAATGGACCCCATTGTCTGAGGAGCTGGTGGTGCCATTTCTGTGCAGTGGGGAAGAGGCTAGAACTCCTGGTAACACCATTCGTCATGCCTGGAGATGGTTCTTTCCTCCATATCCTCTGATTGAAGCTTGTTTAGTTCCACTGGCTCTGCAACTGACATGGGCCAGAGGCCTTGTTCCAGCTGACATGGGCCAGAGGTAGGCCCTCCTCACTCAAATGAGGGAGCGATTGACAGCGTGACTTTTTGCGTGCAGCAGGTTGTGCTGGCAGCTGCAGCCCCAGGGCTGAAGCCATTGCTGTTGGTGATCTTGCTCCCATTAAGGCAAAGTGGAGGAGTACCAGAAATCAAATCTCACAAGTAACACTATGCAGGTCACACATCACAAATTACAATCTGTTTCTCACTACTTTTGAAAATTGAGATGGTGTGTTTTGCCTTATTGGTTTATCATTTACTGTCTTGCTCAAGGCCTGTGAGTTACAAGAAGCAGCTTGGTAATGTAGGTGTTATACAAGAGAATTGACCTTTTTATGAGCTCCGCTCCCTGGCCTGTGAACAGCAGCCATAAAAAAACCCAAAAGAATCTAGACTTGCCCTTTTGCAGTGGCAAGGAGCCAAATCCGTAGTAAACTTCCGCAAGACAACATTTCGTGCTGGTTTCCCCAAGATCTCCTTGTATTAGGAGGAGTGGCTCTTTAAAGCAGTGGCTTGCTGGATAAGAAAAGTGATTTTGCCTGGCCAAATTTCATAATAGCCCAGAATGGCAAGAACATTTAGGGCTGCTTCACATGTTACATTATATATATATATATACCTGACACATTTTAACTGTGCAAGTAAAAACCAAAGTGCAGAAAGCACATGTTTGCCGAGATATGTATCTTGCAGGTTCTCTTGTGAGAGAGCCCAAAGTGGCTTTGTCTCCCTGCTTGAAGTGTATATTTGGAAGCAGAGCTGGAGTTGTCGCTGTGTTGTGCGTAAAATGACACCCCACTGAGTGAAAGGAAGGCAGGGGACAATAAGGGGTGTGCGGAAGTATTTTAGGAAAGATAATAAGAAATGGACATTCTGTTTGGAGGACGAGCCAAACAGTAGAGGCTTGTATTGGGGCCATGCAGAAGGGCGTTTACCAACTCGCAGGTTCAGATCAGAAGAATCTTTATTTGGATCAGCCACTAGCCATAGCAATAAAATAAAATTACTGAAGACAGAGGTAAAAACTTAACTATACAAAATACACTTTGGAGGTTTACATCAATAATCAAATAATAGATCTTATTCTAATTGCCCCTGCTAAAAACCTTGCAGTTTTTGCTGTCACCTGATTATTATTGTTATTATTATAACTTATTGAATTTATATACCACCCCATACCTGGAGGTTCTGATCATCTTGATCTGCTAAAAGGACAGACACAGTAGCAATGGTTGAGCAGCCCCTGGCATGGACAATAGTAGAAGGGTAATAACCTCACTCCTCAAATCTTTATAAAGATTGCACGCCAGAAGCACATGAGCCACTGACTCAGTACTGCCATCTCCAAAAGGACATAACCGTTTTTCCAGTGCAATCTTTTGAAATTGACCCTCAAGTACAGCTGAAGGCAGTAGTATATTCAGTCCTGCAAAAGTGAGAGCACGTCTATAATTTGGAATTGTTAAATTTTGCAAATAGGGTGTCAAAATGACTAGGCGGAAAATAATCATACCATGGACAAAATTTCCTTATTGTGGCCAAATTATTGGTTGGTGGTTTCTTAGTTTGCTTCATGCTGAAAAGCGGATGCTAATTATCTTGGAGTTTGACACCCTGTGTGACACCCTCTACTTCAGGGATCCGCAAACATTTTCAGCAGGGGGCTGGTCCACTGTCCCTCAGACCTTGTGGGGGGCTGGACTATATTTTTTTGAGGGGGTGAACGAATTCCTATGCCCCACAAATAACCCAGGGATGCATTTTAAATAAAAGGACACATTCTACTCATGTAAAAACACCAGGCAGACCCCACAAATAACCCAGAGATGCATTTAAAATAAAAGGACACATTCTACTCATGTAAAAACACGCTGATTCCCAGACCATCTGCAGACCAGATTTAGAAGGTGATTGGGCCAGATCTGGCCCTTGGGCCTTAGTTTGCCTACCCATGCTCTATCTACTTCCTCGGGAGTCATTGACTGAGCCTCTTAGCTGACTGCTCTCTCCCCTTACTCCTATCCACTTGCCTACCTGTTGGGTCCATGTAAGTCAACCCTTGCTGATCTGGCCAGCGTCCCTCCCTTTCAACTGCTGTAATGCACCATTTTCTTTCCCCTCTGCACATTGCAGATACTCCTTTCCTCATTTCCACAAAAAAACACCTCTTTGTCTCTCCAGCCCACCTCAGACTTTCATCCTGCTGCTGTGAATCTCCTCTGATCTTCTCCATCTCCCCTGTGGTATAAATCAATCACTCTTGGCAAACTGCTGCTTTCTCTTCATGCAGGTGCAGTTAAGACAGCATCTTCCGTCTAGGCCTGAAAACAAATAATTGTTAATTTCTCAGTAATTGAAGCAAGAGTTAGCTAGACAGAACTAGGTCTCTCCCTTCAACTTGCTCTAAATTTAACTAGATTTATATTAATCACATGAAATGGGGGGGGGTCCTCTTTTCTTCCTATAAACAGTTTTTGGTTGTTGTTTTTAACTTCCATAACATTTCCTTTAAGGAGCTTACAGTTCAATGTGAATTATTGAACTGAATTATTGAATTCACCAATGTGAATTATTGTAAAAGAAGGCACCGCATATGCAATGGGGATATAAATGTTTCCATATTGGTTAAAAAATCATCAAAACATTTCCTTTCTATTTGATCCCCTTGTTATAAAAGTCCACATTCTAAAACATAAGAATTAAATATTGAACTACGCTTTCAATAAAATCCAAAGATCAGTGTGATTCAGGAGATCAGAGGCTAAGGAACTTTTGTAAATAAAGATGGGAGTCAGGCCTTCTGACCTGTAAATGCTGGTACCTTTCCCCAGATAAATCAGGGGTTGGCTTTAGTGACTCATTGGATAAGAGAAAACCATTTTGCACATGTTCAAAATGTTGTTAATGAATGCTTTATTGAGATCTCCCTCAAACAAGCCACTGGTCCTCAGGCGGGTATCATGGAAAAGTTCACAAGCCAAGCAACTGAAAGTCAGGAGCACATTGTCACTCAGCAGGGTGGCAGTTGTTTACCTTCCATTTTGGGATATAAAATATTTTATGAAATTGCCAACAGAATACTTCTGGAGCAAATGAGGTGCTCTTGCTTCTGGCTCCAGAGAGGGAAGCAGGGAGACTGTTCAGAGACAGCAGCTCACAAGCCAGCCAGGAAACCTTAGTTAGTGTGTGACCATTTCAGCATGGCAAAACATCCTTTTTCTTCATTCCACTTCTCCTACACATTGCCCAAAAATGTAAGTAATGGAAAAAAATAATGTCAAACTCTGCTGAAGGGGAAATGGAATATTGCTGGGAAGAATATATTTCTGCTTTCAAAGCTCAGTTGAATGAACTATCACCCCGAAATTCTGGAGATGCTGTTCACTGAGGGTGGTGTGTGTCTTTGTTTTGATGTCATTCCTTTTCCTGCACCATTGTATTATCCCTTGGAGATGCCTGGCCATGGTAACTCTCCTTCCTGAAAATTTTGCATTGATGCCAAGAATGCTGAAGCAACATCATGGATGACACTAAAGGTCATCTCAGCAATTACTGTTCTGACTCTATCTGTACGGTGTAAATTCCATTGGTGTGCACATTTGCCACATACATATGTGCATTAATCTTTGGAAGACTTTGGACACAATCCACTGGGACATTCTCATGCACAAACCTCATAGAGATGAATGAGAGCTGTGGAAGAGCACAAGTACTCTTGGGGCCACCCATTCATTTTCATAGAGCTTTCACAGGAGACCAACCTGATGAATTGTGCCATCTGCATCAATATCAACGTATATTTTGTAGGCATCTATCAATACCATTGTTGCTTTGAATGTAATTTTGTGACTGTTCCCTCTGCCCTGCCGATTCACCATCTGTCAAGTAAATGCCATTTCTTCTTTTTTGGAGGGATATTTTAAAAAGATAGTGTGGGGTAAAATACCCATACTTTGCAAGCAAACTAACTTAAAAAGCAACCTGTGCTGTCTGCAGAAAAGGGATGGAGGCACACAGGCTTCCTAGGGCCTCTTTGCAGTGATATCATTGGCTTGCTGCACGACCTTGAAAATCCAGATCATTTATTGAGGCCATCTGCTAAGGAGAGAAAACCATACTTTTACCCAAATCCCATGGCATTCCTGTGAGACTTAAATAATTACAGTAGGCACATGTTGTATGCTCAGAAGGCGGGTGTCACAGGAAGGAAAATATTGGTATAATTGTGGCATTTTTTGAATCCCAAAAAGTTGGTACTCTTAGTGCTGCACAGTAATGGAAGTTCTTGAAAAGTAATTGGAACCATTTCCAGTAGATTATCTATTGTCAAAGTGTGATTAGATAGATAGATAGATAGATAGATATACAGATAGATTTATTCCCTGCCCTTTTAGTGACTATGTGCCATGCAGAGCAGCTTACAGCAATTTAGAATCACAATATCATAAAATACAATAAAAACACAGCATTAAGAATTCATTGAAATACAACAGAGGTAAAGATCACAGCCAAAACATGACCTTTACAGCAGATACTTAGCAGGTAAAAGCATTCTGGAATTAAAATGTTTTCCCCAACCAGTGGGAAACAGCCAGAGAGGGGGTCACCTACGCTTCATAGGACAAAGTGCTTCATGATATTGGTGCAGTCACTGAGAAGGCCCTATCTCTTGATCTCATCAAACACTTCTCCATCCTAAGTAGAACGCAGAAAAGTCTTCTGATCTTACGGAGTAGGCAGGGTGGTATGTAAGGAGGCAATCCTTCAGTCACAGGGTTTTTTCCCAAAGCCTGATGAAGTCAATTGGGATGTTTCCCCCATACGCTAAAGGAGAATTTGAAGAACTTCTTAGCCCTTGCTAATTATTGTGACATTTTAGAATCTCTCTTTCAAGATGCGTTTACATAGGAGCAAAAAAAGACTTCGTGGGCAGGGGAGATGTTTGCAGGGGAACTCACCGTTGGACTGTTTCTTGTCTTCTGATGGTTGTACTCTTCAGATAACTACACCCTTCCTCCATTTGTTAAGTGTTTAGCACAGATGTTGGAAACCTCTGGCCCTCCAGATGTTGGTGAACTGCAGTGCCCGTCATCCCTTGCCATTGGCTATGCTTGTTGGCACAGATGGGAGTTTTAGCAACACCTGGAGGACCAAAGGTTTTCCACACCTGGTTTAACCAAAATATTTGCAAAGAGAAAGTATAGTTCAAAGGTTCACAGAGCTTTTATCTGTATTTCACTGTTGGGCAGTTGCAAAAAACCAAGCAAACAAACCAACCAACCCTAGACACATATTTCCATGTGGGAAATATTGAACAGCTTAGCATTGCAAAAGTGCAATGGAATTGACCTGGGCCCCTGAAGTCTCTCCCTTCAAGCCTAATGTCATGCTTAAAACTAAACCTTGCACGTTCAGCTTTCTCATTCTTAACATCAGTTGCACGAGAGTTTCAAAATAATCCTTTCCTTCCAGTCTATCTCATGCAGTTAGGTTGCTATGTCATAAAGTATATTTTTTTTTGCGGGGGACATGGGGGGGGGGACTGAAAGGGAGTTACGTCTGGAATTACACTTTTCAACCCTGTGTGTGGTTGAGATTATTGAGATAACGTGATCTAGCGAGTTCCAGATTTTGCCATGAGACAAAGACAACACGGAGGAGATCAAGAGAGCCTTACCACATTCTTATGGCCCATTTTTCCTACACCCCAAAGTTGGCACATTATGTGCTCCTCTGATGTGTGGGGCATGAGGGACTAGTGGAAATCCCTGGCCTTTGTTTCTATTCTACATTTTGCTATCCTGCCAAATTGGCCAAGATAGATTCATTGCAGGCTGTGGCTGGAACCCCTCACGAAACTGGCGGTATCTTAGCATGGCATGCTCCACAAACATTTTCTATTCATCTATATTTATGGGAGTCATCTTCTAAAAGCAAGATAAGACTGCTGTCCAGGCATCACAGCTGAAAATATCAAAGCTTGCTAAGACATTAGTGTGCTGTCCACAGCAACAAAGCAACCTCCCACCCACAAAACAGGAGCTATGTGCCGCACCCTCCATCAGGAAGCACTGAATTCTGAAGGACTCATTTCTGTTGAGAAGTTGGTTGGAGGGCGAGCTTTTTTGAGATGTGATATTTACAGCTCTTACAGTGCATCCTCTATCTCTCTCTCTTTTAATTTTTAATTTTTTATATTTTTATTTTTTGCTTGCTCTGTCCTTCGTGCTACTAACCTGTTTTGTCTCCTGTTTGGGGTTGCTTTGCATGTCATTTCCTTCTTCTTGGCTGACAGGCGTGTGGTTGATCCTCTTCCTTTCTATGATTCAGGTGCCTCACTCTTTCCTTTCCAGGTTCTTCCAGTTCTTTTAACATGTCAAACTCTGGAGATTTATTCATGAGCGTGCAGTCACTCAATGGGGATTCTTACCAAGGGGCCCAGGTTGGAGCCAACGTGCAGTCACAGGTAGGGATCCATCGGATGTACTGCCAGTGAATGCATCAATATCAGAATGAAGAGCCTTTGATCCTATTGGCGTTCCCCATTCCTGTCCCAAGAGAGGAATCGAAACTCTGTAACCAACCTAAACCAGTCAAAACAAAAACCCCAAACCAAACAATTTTATTTCTTTATTACCAAAAATTGTCTTTGGGGATGTTGCCCACGCTTTGTGAATGCATTTGGCTCTGGCTTCCTAGTTACAGTAAGAAGAAATCAGTATTTGAACGGAAAGAGTATTACGCAAGGTGCAACTTGCTTAGTGGATTTTCTAGGAGAAATGACCAGATATTTGTACCTCGGGCTTATTTTTCAAGATGTCCATATTGTCATATTCTGCTTGGTTTAATGACAAGAGAGAGTGGCGCTGAACTACAGAAGTTTCCCTTTCCCCCATTTCAGTGTCAAACTTCATTTAGCCATCCTATCCTAGAAGCCAGTTTGACAGGGAAGAGTGCAGAAAATAATCACTGGGGTGTAAGCCACTTCTTCCTGATGCAATGGTTGCAACAGCTTCTTAGGTATTTGCTTACCCCTTCGGGAGTCTCCTTTTACCCTTAGATAATGGTGCCAACCACTCAAACATTTCCATCTCATGTCAAGGTGCATTAAAAGCAAAGCTAGGTTGCATTGCTACCCTGAATGCAGAAAAGAAGGCATGCTAGATGGCAGGCGGCCTCGCGCGGTCAAGAAGGATGAATGGCCTCGAGAGGCAAGGCGTGAACCCTCGTAACGCTCATTTGTATTAAGTCAACTCTCTTCAGTTGCAAGTGGCACTGAGAAACCTTGGGTTGAATAACTGGTGTGGATAGCAGGGGTGACAGATTTGGACGGAGCCGATTTCTTACCCCCATATAGGAATTGCTAACTCAACCAAGGACCTCCAACCAACTTGCCTCCATGTATATTTTTCTCCCCACCATTTGCTGCACTACTAAGAATCCAGCATGGGCTGCTGCTGCTGCTGCTGCCACTGTTGCTATCAGGGATTATAGTGGGATGTTTGGAGGGAGGGCGACATCTTCACTTATTGCTGCTTGGAGTGAACCCTGGGAAATCTTGCTTATAGTCATATCATCCTATTTTAGTCACCCCCAAAATTAGTCTTGCCTTTTAATATCTGTGTTCCTAATTCTCTCTTTGTTGTTGTTGGTCTGTTTAGGTGGATACCCTTCGCCATGTTATCAGCCAGACAGGAGGATACAGTGACGGACTCGCAGCGAGTCAGATGTATAGTCCGCAGGGCATCAGTGTAAGAAAAATAGGCTTCCTTTTTTCTTTTTTCTTTTTCCCCCTTTCTTGTTGGTTCTCTCTTTCCCAATTATTTCAAAGCCATAGGGCTCAGAATGCCACTTAGTAGGACTTGTCTTAGCTTTACGGTCACCTAGTTTATTGCTTCTGTATCGGTCGTGCCAACGGCAGAGTTCTCTCTGCGAAAAAAGTGGCGATGGGGCAGGCCTTGTGCAGGCAGCTGGCGTCTAGGACTGTCAGACGCAATCAATATTCACATGGCACCTGCGGCCACTTGCGTTCTGCTGGGAGAGCTGCTAAACAGGTGACACCTAGTACAGTGGCAGGAGGGGACCCAGACATCTCCAACGAGAAGGCCAAGGGCTGGAGTCCATTGCAGCTGAACGTACCATCTAAAATAGTGGGTGGGCCCTCTCCCATTCTAAAAGCCCAAAATGGATTATTAACAGATTGGTGATAATGACGACGACGATGCTAATACAGAAATTAGAGTAAGAAAAACCGAGGGGAGGGGTGGAGAGAGGGGGTGGAGAGGAGAGGAACATCTTCTACTTGTTCTGGGTTGCGCTGGCGGCTCCTCACTAGCATGAAAATTCATAGCGACAAGCTGTGTCGTACAGAGTGAAATCGATCAGACAGACACAAGGAGAACCGAGTGTAGATTCGGGACAGCAATCCAACTTCATTTCTCAGATCAATCATCCGCCATCTCAGTGGCGGTGACAGCAAGCTGGGAGAAGAGGGGAGCCTGGAAAAGGAGGCTGCCGTACACTGTGTCGGGGGCTTCTCTTTGCCCCTTTAGAGGTCAGGGGAAGAGTTGCGCTCGAGGATTAACCTGAAAATACTGGGAGGGTGAAGCATGGTCCTGATGTGTTGACTTTCCACTGCATGCGTGCCTCCGACGCGAGGAGCGCCCTTTGAGGGTGGTGGCAAAGGGCAGTACAAGGTTTAGAGGCTTCTCTCCCACCCTCTTTAGATAACCTTCAGGATTTCTACTGTCTGCATTGCTCACAACAGTGCTAGGCAAAGCAAGTCTTTTCTCAGTGGGGAATCGTACAGCGTGCTGCCGTTGGACCTGCTAGGCATTCTCCATGAGCTCATGTCAAGTTGAAATGAAAGGAAGTGCCAAGGATGGGATGTGATGGAAGGGAAAGTCTTAAAACGGCTTGCCAAGACCCCCCCCCCTCTCTCTCTCTCTCGTCCTTTCTGTTCAAGTACAAAATTTGAGGCGTTAAAAGGCAAGTGCTTAGATACCCAAAGTAAGTCGAAGCTCATGGGTTGGCAGGTTGGGTCATATGGGAGTGCATGTTGTTTTTTTCTCGGGGGGGGGGGTGTTAGGGGAATTACGTGCCAGGCAGAGCAACTCCAAGCCAATGTACATTGTGCAGGATGGGGCAGTAGCCAAGTTAGCTGAGAACAGTCACGTGTGTTGTTCACATTTCTGTCTGATTCGTATATAAAGTGAGAGGTGGAGGAACTAATTTAATATAAAAAGCCACACAGTTGAGGGGAACTGTATTCTCTCCCACTTTTGTAAGTGTCCAATTACAATATTAGGGGGAACCTGATGTGACAAATTGTAAGGAGAATGAGGGCTTAGTGTTTTTTATTTGACATTAAAATTAAATGCCCCTTCGAGGACATCAAATATGGCTGTGCCTGCCATTTCCAGTTTGACCTAGGGTGGTAGAATTCTGATCTGTATCACTTCAGACACGTGAAAGCTCCCATTTTTAATGCTCTCCTGTATACTTTCAAAGCCCTTCATGGAGTAAATCACAGAGAATAACTTTGCCTGGTATGTTAGTTTACTACAGGCATGGAAGCGTTCAAAAATTTGTATTTTCCTGCATTCTAAAGTGATACAATCCATAATTCTGTTGCCTTGTTCTGCCAAATGTATACATGCGCTCTAGAAACCCAAGGGGGTAATATAACAGAAGGGCTTAATCCTTACTACCCTCTGAGCTATATAGTCCAACGACTATATTGCTTCGGCATCTTTTCAATATTTATGTGTCCTTTTTCCAAAGCCGTAAGAAGAAACTTGGGTTATTGGCAGGCTTCTAATCCTTAGGAGGAAGGAGGATGCTCCCTTGGAGCCATTGGTGGGCATGGTGGAGGGGCAGAAATGTTGTAAAGCATGGCGTGTGACTTTGTTGTTGGAATTCTGAGCTGACTTCTTCTGAATTTAGCACAGGCATCCAAGCGCCCACGTTTGCACCGAGCCCTGACGTCACCAGGCAAGGACAGTAAAGCATTCTGAAGTAAATGCAACTGAACATGTGCAGACAATTATGTCTGATTATATAAACCCATTGCAAAAACCGGGCTTGAAAATGCCACATGAAAGAGCCTATCGTTCCACATTAATCTCTGTTAGCCGAATTCATTTCTATTCTGGCTCTTTAATACTGAGGAATAAATGAATCGGAGACTGATCATGATAAGATATGATACTTCTGTACAAATTAACCCTGCCCCCACCCCCCAAGGAGAAGCCCAGCTCACTGCAACTGAATATATATCTGAACACAGTAGTTTTCTAGGCTAAGCCAAATCACCAGGGGATGCTCTGCTGAAGAAAAGAGCTAGGGAAAGGGCATGCGAGAGGAGATGAAAGCCAGCATGGATTCAGGTGCAGAACTGAAGCTAATTTGGTAGTCATTAATAAAGGGAAGCTGCAGAATAGGAATCAGCACTAATACCAGAAGGGACATGGTGCAGTTTCCTTTATCTTCAGGCCAGTTATTTTGGAAGAGGGGAGAAAGGCCTCTCTTGAAAGGAATGGCTTGCAGAAGAGGGAGAACAATGTATTATCATACCATAAAAAGCACTGCGTTTAAACTACCTGAATATGCTTTTGTGTCGAATAAATGTAACCTAACATGAGCAGTGGGGTAGCAGGAGGATGAGTTGCCAAGGTAAGCTGTGGAATCTTCTTGCTTCTGGGTTTCCAAGAGGACATGGAGAAGGCATCAATCATAGTAGACGCTCTCCTTGGTAACCTGAGAGCTTCCTTGCAATGATATGGTCCTGCCCTGCCCTGCCCTGTTCTATATTTAAGAATAGAAGCTGAAATGGAACTGAATTGGGGGAGGAGTTAGCAGCCAGTAGCTCTGTTAAGCTGTTTGCAGCCTCTGGGAGCTTGTGACCAGGACTTGTAAACAGGGACATTTGCCAAGCGAGGCCTGGAATGCTACTTCACGGTGTCCGTAGGACCAAGAGACATGGATGGCAAGGGAGTAGCTGCAGTGACCTGCAACACCATGTCTGTCTTTCTGCCTAAGAATGTGCAAAACTACACCTTCAGCACGTGCCAGCTGGTTGCCTTGCTGGAACAGAAGGTACAGCAACCTGTGGCCTACCTCTCCCACCTTTGAGCTATCCGGGAAAGATGAGGATTTTCTCAATGGAGAAGAGTGGACCGTCTTGGAACAGCAACATGGGTGGGGTGCCCCTAAAGAGTAGGAAGATCCCATTGCAGGAGATTAACCCCTAGAAGGAACATGACACACAGAAAGAGCTGCAAATTTGATTCCAGGCCCACTATATCCCTATGTTCTTCATTCTTGACTTGGAGGCTTCTGGCATCCGCTTGCAAATACAAGTTATTATATCCCACCACCACCCCTCAAATTCATTTTGCATGTGCTTTTTTCTCCATCAGATCTTTGCTCTCTTGAAATAACGGTCTGTTCTTCTATATGCTTGCTGTCACATTCTGTCCTATCCCATATTTAAATGACTTGGCACATTTACACTGGAAATGGCGCACATACTCAAATCAGGGAGATTAGATATGCAAACCCTGTGTGTGCGTGCCCTTCAATGGGCTAACCCAAACCCATGTCTGGATCAATCCTCAGAACTGGTCACAAGTAGCCGCCTCTCAACTGCTTGTTTACATCCCCATCTTTAGTGAGGAAACATGGGTCAAGCTCTAGGTGCCACACAGATACAGTAAGCATGCTGGCTCCTCTTAAGCATTTTGTTAGTGCTCAGAACGAATGATTGCAAAGTCCAGATTTTTTCCCTTTTGAGACAAACAGGAATGTTTGCCTTCATCATCCCTGGATCCCCTTCATTGCCTCCATCATCCCGTGTAGATGAGCCATTTTTAATAAGAGCCACTGGCTTCCCCCAGAAATCAGTTTAAATACTGCTATGAGGCACCAGCAACCTCTCTTGTACAGAATCAGCTTTTCCCAAATGTCCCCTAGTGCCTAGCCAAAACTGAACCCTTCCTCCCAACAGCACCTTCCTCATCCCTTCGTTGAGACCTCTCAACTCCGCCTGTTAGCTGGCCTTGTGCATGCAAAAAGTAGCATTTCTGACCATACTACCCTAATGGTAGTGGACATAATATTCTGCCCAACAAACGAAATTTGGCTTCCAGGAGCTTGCAACATTGGTGCTGATGTGTGCTGGTCACTGAACTCTCCCCTGTGCAGCCTATCAGCCTATCTGTGCAACGCATCATGTGCCCCATCTTCCCATGAGGCATGCAAGTCACATGTGTGTGGCTGGGGGAACCCATTCAGATGGGGGTAGAAGAAATAAATGGCTGCTGCTGTTGTTTGATGGGCAGGGTATAAGAAATAAATGGTTGTTGTTAGACAGCTCAACCCATCTCTCAGTGTTTCTAAAGATCATGTCACACGCCCCTTCCAGGAAGTCTCAAACATGCACCTCTGGAGGCATATTGATGCAAGAAGACTATTGTTCCTTACCATGAATCATTTACCTCTTCCTCAGTGTAACACCCTCCTATCCTAACCCTCATCCTCTGTGGCCGCAGACAAACTGGATGCTTCTACCATGTCCCTGAAACTAGTATGCAGGAATGAGTGAAATAAATGAAACTGTGTGCTATGTTTTTACATAAGCCTTCCTTCCTTCCTTCCTTCTACTTTTTTTTTGGGGGGGGGGGGGGTAAACAATTTTAAAGCCAGATCAAGCTGAGGGAATTTCAGCAGCAGGTACCGTATTTTTCGCTCTATAAGACGCACCAGACCACAAGGCGCACCTAGTTTTTGGAGGAAGAAAACAAGAAAAAAAATATTCTGAACCCCAGAAGCCAGAACAGCAAGAGGGATCGCTGCACAGCAAAAGCAGCGATCCCTCTTGCTGTTCTGGCTTCTGGGATAGCTGCACAGCCTGCATTCACTCCATAAGATGCACACACATTTCCCCTTACTTTTTAGGAGGGAAAAAGTGAGTCTTATAGAGCAAAAAATACGGTAATTTACTTGCTTCCACGTTCATAACATTATTCCATACTTTAAATAAATAAAGTCTGGAGAAATAAGTTCTGTGAATAAATAAGCTACACCTGCCAAAAGGACCCCTTTGAGTATATTTGGTCAGTTTATGTACTTACAGGGACCACTTTTTGCACTGATCTGATTATTAGGAACAACATTTTAAAAATCCTTCCAGTAGCACCTTAGAGACCAACTAAGTTTGTTACTGGGATAAGTTTTCGTGTGCATGCACACTTCTTCAAATATCTGAAGAAATGTGCATGCACACGAAAGCTCATACCAATAACAAACGTAGTTGGTCTCTTAAGGTGCTACTGGAAAGAATTTTTTTATTTTGTTTCGACTATAGCAGACCAACACGGCTACCTACCTATATCTGATTATTAGGGTAAAGGCAGAGTAGAGTCTGAAGCAATGGGTTCAAGTGACAATAAAGGAGATTCTGACGAAACTTCATGAAGAAGACAATGGAACAGACTCTGTCGGAAGGTGGTGGACTCTGCAGGTTTTTAAGCAGAGATTGGATGGCCACCTGTCAGGGATGCTTGAGATTCCTTCGTTGTAGGGGGTTGGATTAGATTCAGGATCTCTTCCAACTCTACAATCCTCTGACTCTATGAATCCGGTATTGAGGATATAAGATGCAGAACAAACAGAGAAATAGGTATGATTAAAAAAATATTGCAAGTTACGGAAAACATCAGTTTTTCCCTTTATACTCTATTGCGGTGATACTGTAAAGAAAAACAAGTTTGGGGGGGGGGCGGCTTTAAATTTATTTGATTTTTCAAATTAACATTTTACACTCACCTATACAACATAAATCATAAAACCGAGATTCCAAAGAATCTCCTGGACTTCCCTCCTCCCCTTTGTGGGTCCTTTTGTTAGTCGTTTACTCCCGCATCTTTTATAATAACCGAAATCTTTTACATCTCCATTATAGCCAGAATTCACCATTAAACCACAAGTGTTTCATTGGTTTGGTGAGGCATAAATTTCATGCTCTGTGGTTTGGGGGAGGGGGAGATTTCACCTCTGCATTTTAATGCATCACATTTGTGAAGTACTTCCATGTGATTTCTTGTGATTGTCCATGATTGACATTAATTGTGAGGAAATTCTGATATCATAAAATCTAATGAAATCACCTATAAAATATCATGAACCAGATACATAGTGGGTAGAGCTACAACTATATGACCTGTTTTTCATCCAAGGACCAGGGAGGGTGTGAAGTTGCCCCAACACCTCAAGCTGTTGCTGTTTCATAAAAGCGCAGGTGGTTCTGTGCTCCTTAGCCTGGCCTCCCTGACTTCTGATTTCACTTCCATTTCCCTTCTCCAGTTACAGAGGCAGAGCTAGGAAGTGGGAGAAGCAGAAACTCCTCTCCCACCAGCCTTCCCTTCCACTCTAGGAATTGGCAGCTCTGTTGCTACTGTTTACCTTTGCAGAGCCAAGCAGCAGTAACCTCTTGGTTGCTCCAAGCAGAGAGCAAGGAGAGGTATGTGGGGCACTGGTGCCAACTGTAGAGAGCCCTGGGTGCCCAGGCACCCACAAAAATTTAAACGCAACCTCCAAGGCCCTGCAAAGCCTCCTCTGCTGCATCAACAGCTGCCTTTTGAGCACAGGTGTGCCCCCTTCTCCCTTCAGGTCTTTCGGATGAACTTGTGGCTCCCTTCCAGCCATTGTCCGCCTGTTGGTTGCTGCCTGTGGCCACTGCTTTTGGCACCATGTTCAGTCACGGGACCCTCCCAAGTGAAGCATCCCAGGGCAGTTGCCCTAGTTAAGGGCGGCTCTGAGCAGAAGCCACATGCAACAGAATAATAATAATAATAATAATAATAATAATAATAATAATAATAATTTTATTTATATCCCTGCCAAAGCCAGGCTCAGAGCAGCTAACAACAGTAAAAATAACACAGTTTGCATAAAATCACAATCAATTAATTGAAGTACATTCTACAATCAATTCATTCTAAAATCAATTCAGAGTCAAATTAATGGCAACCATTGGGCTAGAGTTCTATGAGGATTACAGAAGGAGGGGGTCAGAATGTGCCTTGGCCAAACAGAGACAGCAATCATATGCATAAGTGGGCACAAGCACAATGTGGGCACTGTATGGTACAGGTATGTGTGTGTGAGAGAGAGCATTTGCCCCCACACACTGCCAGCTTTGGGCATGCCCTCGTTGGCCACACCACCTTTTGTTTTGACTGCATCTGCCCCTGGCTTGAGGCCCCCTAGAAGATTGACCATAAGGGAATGAGGCCCTTAAGCTGACAAAACATCCTCACTCCTTGGACCAGGATATCTAGGGAAGTACATGATATGATAGCCATGTTCAAATATATAAAAGGATGTCATATAGAGGAGGGGGAAAGGTTGTTTTCTGCTGCTCCAGAGAAGCGGACACGGAGCAATGGATCCAAACTACAAGAAAGAAGATTCCACCTAAACATTAGGAAGAACTTCCTGACAGTAAGAGCTGTTCAACAGTGGAATTTGCTGCCAAGGAGTGTGGTGGAGTCTCCTTCTTTGGAGGTCTTTAAGCAGAGGCTTGACAACCATATGTGCTCTGATGGTGTTTCCTGCTTGGCAGGGGGTTGGACTCCATGGCCCTTGTGGTCTCTTCCAACTCTATGATTCTATGATTCTACAAGGGCAGGAGCCAGGACAAAGCAAATTAGCTCCCGGCTGTTGGGATCACGGTCTTGTAGCAGGTGGTTGAGCAGGAACCTGCCTATTCGCTTCTAATTTGGGGGCTGCTTTGGTATTGTCGTGTCCATTGAGGATATAACTTCCTTTGTATTTTCAAGCGCTCCAAATCAGGTACGGTACTGTAACGTGGGAAATTATCGCAGCAGTGTGGTTTAGGCTTTTTCGTCCCATCATAGATCTCTCATCTGCCTTTCAGCATATGCATCCACACACAAGCTGTATTTCACAGCCATTCCCACATTACAAAGTCGGCCCACTTGTGGGCCTGCCTTTCCAAAAATGCAACGTAAGAATCAAGCCCTGGATTTTTGGAATTGCTCTTGAGTAGAGGACTCAAGTTCTGGGATCCATGTTTCATAATGTGCAGCTGCAGCCATAAGAAATCTTAGAACCTCTCAGTGTTAGTCTAGCTCTTCTTTTAAGGCTTCAGGGCTATTCTGTACAGTGGTACCTCGGGTTAAGAACTTAATTCGTTCCAGAGGTCCGTTCTTAACCTGAAACGGTTCTTATCCTGAGGCGTGCTTTCGCTAATGGGGCCTCCTGCTGCCGCTGTGCCGCTAGCGCGCAATTTCCGTTCTTATCCTGGCGCAACGTTCTTAACCTGGAGCAACCATTTCCTGGTTAGCGGAGTCTGTTAACCCGAGGTACCACTGTATTAGGAAGGAAGCTTTTGGATAGAATCCTGGAGACACTGATACATTTTGCAGAGGATGGGGTCCTTTTCTTGCTTTGGAAATAAATCATATTGTCAAGTATGAGTGAAGTGGGGGGGGGGGTGTACCGGGTTCCAGAGTATTTCTGGGCTGAGAATAGGAGAGTAAGATTCAAATAGTAAGGATCTCTGTGTTGTATAAAGATTATCTCTTTCTCTATCTCGTTTAATTGGGTGTCTGCAATAAAGCCCCTTCTAAAAATAAGTTGAGTACACAATAGGAGCCCTCCCCACTCCCCCCCCTTACATTTCCCGTTCCCTATAATGACCCGGCAAACACTAAATGTCATTTGAGTGCATTAAGCAGCAAACTCTCCAGTGACATAGCAATTACAGTTCTGAAATAGATTTGGTGTGTCACCGAAGATAAGGGTTTTGAAAGTTTCTGTTGTGATTATAGCTTGTAACTCCCACAAATAACAGGCTTCAAAATAAGAGGCTGCCAACAGGGCCATTGTGGCTTTCCCTCAGTGATGGCACGTAAATTGCTATTAATGTCCTGAGTGTACTTGAATATGCCAGTCTCCGGGCGGCAGAGTTGGCTCAGTGTCTCTCTTTACCCGGCTTGTCACTGTCGGGCTGATAATCTGTGGTAATTGCTGCCTCTTGCAGTGGTCAGGACGTGGAAGTGTATGAGCTGGCTGCATCTTCTGCAGTAAACAATAAGCCTGTCTGTAGCAAAGTAGGAGGATATGCAATACAACCTCTTTAGGATGTATGAGTGGATTAAAACCTAATGCGAAAAGACTGGATCTCCCAGGAATCTTTGCTTGTTTGTGTGTGTGTGTGTGTGTGTGTGTGTGTAAGTAACTTAGAAAGGTGAAGTAAGCCCAGCCATGCATGCAAATAGGTTGACTATGAACTGAGATTTACAATTTCTAACTGCCTAAACTTTAAATTGAAAGTTAAAATGTGTGCTAAATGTAGCTGGCAGCAAACTAGGGCTCTGGATTTTTGCAGACATTCCGGCCACCTAGTTGATTTCATGTGATTTTTAAAAAGATTTTAAACTGGCGTTTATTTCCGGCTTGCATCCAGAGCTAGCTGAAATTGGCTTTTTAGCATCAAATGACTATGGGCTTCCTTTCAGCAAGTGATTCCCAAACCTTTATTGCCACTGACTACTTGAAAATTGCTGAGAGTCTTAGCTGACCACATTTAATGCAAAGGATGTGCTGTCTCCAGTCTTCAATCACAGATCCACAGACCACCTGGATGAAAATCATGGACCACTGGTGGTCAGTAGACTACAGTTGGAAACCATTGCTTTAAGCAGTAAGAACTCAGTTGTATGTTTAACTGCCATGTGGCTGGGAAATGGTCAGTGTCAAACCTTGGAATAACTTCCGGAACCTTAGCATGTTTTTGTCTTGATACTGGTCATTGACTGTAATAAAATGACTACTGCTGCTACAATGGTATGTTATCATGGGACGTGGGTGGCGCTGTGATCTAAACCACTGAGCCTCTTGGGTTTGCCGATCAGAAGGTCGGCGGTTTGAATCCCCGCAACGGTTTGAGCGCCCGTTCTGTCCCAGCTCCTGCCAACCCAGCAGTTTGAAAGCACACCAGTGCAAGTAGATAAATAGCTACCACTGTGGCAGGAAGTTAAACAGTGTTTCCATGTGCTCTGGCACTTGTTGCGGTGTCCCGTTGGACCAGAAGCGGTTTAGTCATGCTGGCCGCATGACCCAGAAAACTGCAGAGAAATGCTAGCTCCCTTGGCCTGAAAGTGAGATGAGCGCCTCAACCCCATAGTCACCTTTGACTTGACTTAACTGTCCAGGGGTCCTTTACCTTTTTACCTATGTTATCACCGTGAGCCCTCTTGCACCTTCAGTTGCTCACATAACTTGTGTTCACATGAGTAGCATTAGACCAGAGGAAAGAACTCACAGAAAATCACAGTTAGCTTCTCACTTGCATGAACCACCATCTTCTCCAACTATCTTGTGCATTTAATGTGTGAACAGGTCTAAGTCTTGTAAGCTGAGAGATCCATACACAACACTTTTTCTTGCTGAAGTTGGACGTTTGAATGGATGAGGACTTGAGAATAAGAGCAGCTTATATGTGACTTCTCTGCATGCCAACCTTGGTTTGCTACCAGTCCCCTGCAATTCAGCTCATTAGGAACATGTGGTTCGCATTTTTGTGTTTCTAATATGGTATGTGTTATACTGCACAAAAATTCTGGAAATTCAGTTCCCTTACTTTTTTAACAGGAACTTGAGTCAATGTATTTTATTCTATATTTATACCTCATCTCTTCCTACCTTTAAGCACATAAATGTTCCTCCTGGAAATTTGCATTTAAGGGCAGGCAGGATATTCTAGTTCCAAAAATGTCCGGGGGAGGGGAGGCTGAATTGTCAAATGACAGCAAAGGAGCTAATTCCTGGGGGCCAAGTGGTCTATCCCCCCCAATAAAATATTTGAGGGGGCCGCCCCCCCAAAAAAGTTGATGGACATTGCCATTCCAATGGTGTGCGTGCACAGCATCATGTGATCAATTTTGTGGGGCGGGGCTTACCTGCAAGCCCCGCCCATATTTTATTCAAGTTGGCACCCCTGACACACCTCCCTGATATGTATCTCCAAAATGAAATATATATTTGGAATTTGCAACATGCATTTGAAATCTTAAAATTGTATATTTTTAACACAAAAATGGAAAGCATGGATTTCAATATATGAAAGTCCCTCTGTGTATATGTGAGTGAGTGAGAGAGAGAAATGAATGGCTATTTTAGTGAGTTTTTCCAGATGGAAAATGAATTTGTGCCCTAGCTTATGGTGCAGGCTGCTTAACCATTTGAAAATTCTTGTGTTACAGATCTAGCATCCAACAGTGCTTGGTTAGATATGGCTGTCATAATCCTTTGGACCACTTTTTGACACACTGAAATAATATACTTGTACACTACAATGGGGAATGAAGATGAGGCACAGATTTTGAGATAGCAAAGTCCAGAGCTTTATTTCCTTTTTAAACCGGATCAGCAACAAAACAATAACTCTTGCATACCCTGCACTCAAGGTTACTGCTCCTGTCTTGTCATGGCCTACCAACTCATAGCATATAACATCTCTCGCCTCCCCCGTGATTACTAATTCTTACAAAGCCCTAAACCACTAGGGCCAGATGTACCTTAAGGATCATCTGATACTTCACACCCCTGAGATTTGGTTGGACTTCTGAAGTCGCTAGAGAGATGCTGGGCTCTTCCCCATGCCTCCTCTTGGGGATACTCTCGCTCTGGATTTCCGGGGAGGGGGGCTGCATTTCAATAATTTATGAACTAGCATTCATGGAACAGGTATATAAGAACTGAGTCGAGGAGCACCAGGCTCCTAGCCGCTCCTAGCAACAATGGGTCAAGCTATGGGGCAGGCCCAAGGCATACCGTACTTTTCGCTCTATAGGATGCACCCAACCATAGGACGCACCTTGTTTTAGAGGGGGAGAACATGGGAAAAAAATTTCTCCCCCTCTCTGCTCAGTGCCCCTTCAGCGAAGCGGAAGGAGAAACGGAGCCCCTTCCATTTCTCCTCTTGCTTTGCTGAAGGGGCGCTGCACAGCTCTCCCTCTCTGCTGAAGCCAGGAGAGTTTTGCTCTCCAGGCTTCAGTAAAAGGAACCCGAAGCCTCCGGAGCGCAGCAGGAGCTCCCGCTGCGCTCTGGAGGCTTCAGGCGGCTATCCCTGAAGCCTGGAGAGCGAGAGGGTTCGGTGTGCAACGACCCCTATCGCTCTCCAGGCTTCAGCGAAAGCAACGTGAAGGCTCCGGAGCGCGGAGGGAGCACTCCCTCTGTGCTTCGGAGGCTTCGTGTTGCTTTCGCTGAAGCCAAGGAGCCTGCATTCGCTCCATAGGACGCACACACATTTCCCCTTAAATTTTTTTGGAGCGGGAAAAGTGCATCCTATTGAGCAAAAAATACGGTATTTCCTTTTCTTCAATCCATCTCCCATATAGCAGCAGCAGACTTTAAGCTTTCCAGCCAGGGCTCTATCGTTGCACACATTAGTGCAAGGGCCCTTCTGAACTGCCCTAGCCACCCATCGGAATCTAAGAGAATGAGGGAGGCTGGGGTGTATTTATTTGACCTGCACCAGAACCAGGGGAGACGTCCAAACCATCTAGGGACACAGCTTGCTGTAGATTTTGGCACCTCCATGGGCAGTCAGCACAGCTGTTGTCAAACCGGCATCTGTTCAGGGCTTCCCTGAGTCACCTGGCGACTTACTGTAACCATGGTGAGTTCCGGCGCCTATTTTTCTCGGAGGAAAAGCACTGCTTATTACGTATCTTATGCTATCACGTGCAATATGTGCTACACTCCCTCCAAAAATAATTGAGCATTACTGAGAACCAACATTTTGTTAATGGGCTTATGTTGCTTTGCAGTTCCACTTCTAGCATCTGACAAAGTAGACTAACAACGGAAGCTTATGCTTCATGACAATGAGTTATTCTTACTTGGATCAACCTTTAAATACCGTATTTTTTGCTCTATTAGACGCACCGGACCATAAGACGCACCTCCTGCAAAAGCCAGGGATAGCCGCGTGAAGCCTCCGCAGGGCAGGCTCCCCGTTGCCCTGCAGAGGCTTCGCGCCTGCTAAGGCAGAAGCTAGAACAGCTAGAAGGAGCGCTGCACAGCTTGTAGGGGCTGGCGGGGGAAGCCTGGGTTTCCCCCGCCAGCCCCAAAGAGCAGCCCAGGAGTGTGCCACACTTGGCAATTTAGCTCCAGGGACCACACATCCGCTCCATAAGATGCACAGACATTTCCCCTTAGTTTTTAAGAGGAAAAAAGTGCATCTTATGGAGCAAAAAATACGGTAACTGTCATCCTGTATGCAACTGTCACCCACGACTAATGCGGCTGATCCCAGCGTAGGACCTTAACAGCCGTCATCCCCTTAGTGAGAGGGGAGCTCCTGCTGGGAAAGCTTTTGGGGGCTTGAGCCCCTTGTTGTGAAAGTGACTGACAGCTCTCTCTCTGTTCCTTCTAGGCTAATGGAGGCTGGCAGGATGCTACAACTCCTTCGTCAGTGACCTCCCCCACAGAAGGCCCTGGCAGCGTTCACTCTGATACCTCCAACTGATCTCCCAGCAATCCGGCATCCCTGGCTGCCCCCACCCCCCTGCACCTGGCAGAAGTGGGGGCCGAGAAGGGAGGGGTTTTCTCTCCTAATGTTGAAGCCATCAGGCTGGATCCAGAGCTGATCGGCAGACACAGCAAGAGTCTCCTTCTCTTCTCTTGGTTGGGATGCTTTTTTTCAGCCAATCTGGACACTACTTTATACTCTCTTCCCTTTCTTTTCTGGGTAGAAGCCACCTCTCCTTTTACTCCTTTTTACATCGCCCATTCTCTCACACCAGAATATTTTTTCAATCTGAAGGAAACAAACAGCCTCTAGAAGTATTTGTGCATTTTCATGATATTTTCTTTTTTCTTTTTCTTTTGAGGAGTCAGCCTTTACCTCCCTCCAGCCTATCTGGCATCCACCTCCTTCTGTTTCTCTGATGTTCTCACTACCTCTTTGCAGGAGCCACCTAAGCCCTTCCCCCTGGCCATTTGGGCGCCATTCCTCCTCCTCCTCCTCCTCTTCCATGTAAGGACAATTGTCTGTTCTTCTTAAGACCCTGAACCCTTGATGAAATTGCCTTCCAGGATATCCCCCGTTACAGGTTGGATAAATGCAATTCGGGTACTGCAAAGGTATGTCCACAACATGCCACAATGTAACCAAGATGACCAGGAGAATGCGGGCAGATCTACTTCTTACCATCCCGTTGTGCCTTGTATCAAGCCCCAGTCACGTCTCCTGCCATTGGTCACTGCCGCCATTTCCCATTCTGCACCCCCACCCCAGAACTGTAAAATTAGGGCTGTGCATGCTTTCACGCCAAGGAAATTCACATTTGGTGCTTGGAATAAAGCAATGCAAATGAAGTCAATTTGCATAATTTATTCCAGTTCCAATATTTGTGCTTTAAAGATTTGCAGGAAGAAATGCTTAGGCGCTTTGTAGGAAAGCTTACAATAATTAGGGGGAAGTAGGGGAAACTGGATAAGGGCAGAGCAATGGGAGCCATGCACAGCACAGAGGCATTCAGCATTTTACCCTCATATTTCTGAGCCTTATCCAGCTATTGCCTACATCCTTCCTAGTGTTTGGGCACAGCCATGCTGTTTAGAATCTTGCTTTTTAAAAAATGACATCTGAACTTCTCAAGATGCCACATTCCAAGCAAGGTATCCAACTCTGGACTTGCACAGTGAAGCTGCAGAAATCGCAACATACCCACAGCCCTGAATACTCTCTTACCTTACCATTTACCTGCTTAGAGGCCATTTTGGCATATAAGCAGTATTCAAATTATATATTTTTAAAAAATCTGTTAATAGGGAGAGGAAAGTGAGAGCCCAGCTCCTGATGTTAAGGTCCTAGGGTGCACATTGTATTTTACTGGTGCACATATAAACAGGGATTGGGCTTGTGTAGCTTCACACCTTACTTACAGGTTTGTGAATGGATCCTTGCTAAAATGGTTACGGTTGTCTTGATCTTGAAAAAGAGAATTATAGTTTGGCTCTCCATTTTCCTAGTGGAAAAATAAACAATAATAAGGAAAGAGGCAGACTAGTTTGGCCTGCATATTGGACCCACAAAAACCCTTAAAACAGATATCTCATTTGCATGCTAGGATTTAAATTATTACCTGTTCTCAGGCAAAGCCCACCTCCCACAGAGCAAAAAGAGGTAGTTGGCCCAGATGGTAGAGAGGGAGACAGACAGACAGACAGACAGACAGACAGACAGACAATTTCAATGAGGCTTGCTCACAAGCATTTCCCAGTGGATTGTATGCCAGTCAGCAAGAGAGGACACCATTGGCATCTAGTGCCTGAAGTATGCAAGTGTTTTGGGGCTTTCCTACCTTTGATGGTACGGAGGCTGTGAAAATATGTCTCAAGTGCTCTTTCACACCTCTGGAGGGATGAAGAGATACAAAACAATCTCAGCTATGGGCCATGGCATGCTAGTGGCAAGAAGTAGGAAGCAACTGAGAGCCTCAAGAAGTGCATCCTCTGGCCCAACATCTGTTGTCTTATGATGGCACTTCTTCTCAAGAGGGTGGGTTGAAGCTGTGGTTTTGATGTTTTCTAGAGCGGCACACTCACAATCACTCCATGAAGATCAAAGCTCCTTAGCACTCCCAAGTCTCCCTGCCCATTGTAATTGGGATGGTCAATGTGCGTGTGAAGTTAGGGGGCTTCCGTCTATGTTGTGATCATCTGAGAAAAGAAGACTGAGGTGGCAAATAGCCAAGATTGATCAATGCAAATTGAAAAAAGCCAAGTCTGAGATGCTCCAAAGAGCTCTGGTCCACCCACCTCAGTGCTTTGTAGCTGCTAAGGAGGGGCGAAGCTGATTTTGCTGGTGCAATCCTGTGCATTCATCCTCAGGTGCAAGTCCCACTGAATTCCATAGGACTTACTCCCATGTAAGTGTGCATAGGATTGCAGGCTGTGTCAGCATTAGAACCCTACCCTTCCCTTGTGAACATTCTATGAAGCTTCCTTATATCGAGTCAGAACATTATTCCATCGAGTCCTTATTTCCCTGACCCACTGGACACACCTGAGATTAAAGCCAATTGAGCACTACAATTTGTTCCCCCGAGGTGGTTGGTACCTCTTAGGAAGTGCGAATGCCTGTATTCAGTTTCCTGATGTAATTAGCATAGTTTTGATTAACTGCGTTTCTTGTATGCTCTTTACTCCATATCTCTTCTTGCAATGTTCACGTGGACCATTGTATCATCGGCTGTAATGTGTGAACAAGAGGCATAATTCACTGGAAAGCAAATCTTATTCAAGCCCCATTTAAATGTGTAGGTGGATAGTCTTGTGCAGTAACATTCACTACTTTAACCTCGTACTGGACAAGGATCTGAATTTTATCATTTCACTTGCGTGGCAGTAGAGACAGGGGAGATAAATGGATCTGCGTTTATCTGCCTGTAACAACATATCTTCCTCCTTCTGGTCTGTCATGGTATACGGTACTAACTCCTTAATGGTACATACACTGGTAGTGGTTCTCTGCATATCCAGATTTACTATTTTTATTTTTATTATTATATTGATTATTATTAATATTGGTTATTTTGATTACCTGTGAGCTGCCTTTTTCTCATACACTTTTGCTTCATTATTTTCTGCCCAGAAAACCCCGACTTCGATACCAAAAACAAAAAAAATTAAAAACTGCAGAAACTAAAAAAAAACTTAAAAATTTTAAAAAAATTAAAAAATTCAAATCTTTCAGCTTTATTAACATTTTCCATTGTTTCTTGCGATTTGTGTCTCGTTCTTTGTAGTATTGATGATAATGAACATTTGATAATGAATGTTCTTGTATATTCAGATAAAGGGAAAAAACCAAAAAAGCAGTCTGAATTTAATAGTGTTTATAATAAAAATAAAATAAAAAGTTACCCTCATAGCACGCATCAAAGGACAGGGCCCCCCATCCTGTCTTTACTGTGGCAAACAAGCTCTTCATACCTGTATAGTTTTTAACACCAAACTACCTACATTCACCCTTCCTTTGTTTCCATTTTTTTATTATTATTATTTCCATGCATTTGTGAATTAGTTCAAGAATGCTAGAAAAGTGTAGAGTTGTGCACATTCATTTCCTGTTACACAATGTTTTTTAAAAAAGTGACAGTAATTCATTTTGTAAAACTTTTAAAAATGGTTGGAATAGTGAGCATAATAGGTACACCTAATACTTTATGTTTACTAACTTTGAAAGCCAGAAGTTATTTTCCTTTTCCATTCTCTGTTTTGCATTATTTGAAGGAGCTTTTATTTTAGGGCCCAATCCTCTGGGAAGTTCTTCGGGGCAAGCCCCACGGACATGAAGGGGAGCTGCAACACAGAATTTCCTGCGCAGCTCCAGTTCATTTCAACAGGGCATGACCCTCGGTTCAGTTTTGTTTTTTTGTCAGACTACGGCCTTGAAAAAAACCTCTTCCCTGCTTCCTCACTCCTTAAACCTTTTGACTATATTCAAAGTGATGTGAAAAGCTTCATTAGCAAAACGCAAAACAAAAAAACCATCTAATTATTTTCCCCCTGTATTTGCATGATTTGTTCTTTTAATAAAAATATTATTATTATACATCCGTTCGTTGCTTAAGCTGAAGGTGGAAGTACAAAAATGAGCATGGAATTTGAAAGGTGGGACACTAGCAAAACATTTGAGTACATGCCTGAAATTCACTTAAACCTCAGCCTGCGATTGCTGAAATGATTTGTTTAATATGATTATGAAGCACGTTTCTTGAGGACTGCTGCATGGAACTCCCTAACGAGGATGAAATTCAGCAGTCCTGGGAAATCCAAACCCCTACCCAACAACTGGCTTTCTTTGACAGCCTTTTTGAAAAGCAAAGGTGGGCCAGTGTCTCAGTCCACTGCCTGTTGGGTGAAAATGCAAATCCTTTCCTATCCATACCAGTGTTTGAAACTCTCATTGTTCTAGGCGCATTTTGCGACAGGGAATTTCATTAGCGCAAGCAGTTTCTGAGATCTGGGTGCAGTACTGTGCCTAAGATTTCAGATTAAAATTTCCAGCTACTCTCTGAAGACTGGATAAGTGACTCTCTTAAGAATATTAGGGGGGTGGGCAGGGGAAGGACTAGACCATGTGAAAAAAGAACATAATATTTTAGCTGCGGTTCATTCATTTCCAGCTTTCTATTCTTGTTTTTAAAAAAGAAAGCGCCTAGACATTCTGTTGTTGTGCCCATAATAACCAAGGTTTAAGGTGCCATTTAGCTCCTAGATTTCATATCTCAGTTTCTAACACAGATCCATACCTGACAATTTTGAACATTCCATGGACTTAAGATCCTTCTATTGCCATGTCCCATCATCTTGGCCACCGTGAGCCTCGGTCATCTCAAGTGAGCCCTTGAAAACCTGTTTAATCCAGGGACTTAGTTCCGGAATAAACAAGTAATAATAACACAGATTACAATGTGCCTTGCCCTCACCTCTAAGTAACCTCATCTGGGATTTGTGAGCAGCACACTCAATTGAGAACCGGGCTACCCAGGCTCCTCCTCAAGCTGTCATGTCCCTGTGGCAATCCATGCGGTTGGGAGGAAGTCTGTACCGGGGCTGGTTGCTGAGTGCTCAGGGTTCCAGCTCATAGGGCCAACCAATGCATTTTGGTAGGCTGCCCTCTTCTAGACATCCTCCCAAACCTACAGATAGCATTGGGGTGAGGACTTGATCGTGGAGGGCATGGCAAATGTGTGCAGCCCCCATTCTGCATCACAGAATCATAAAATTGCAGAGTTGGAAGTGACCACTAGGTTCATCTCGTCCAACCCCCAGCAGTGCTGATTTTTTTTAGCTCAACATGGGGCTTGAACCCCCAGCCCTGAGATTAAGAGTCCCGTGCTCTACCGACTGAGCTATCATGTGCCGTTAATTGCATGTAATTGCATACCTCAATAGGGTTTCAAGGCCAGAGGTTTCTGAGATATGTGAACCCCAGTATCTCCTTTAAGCATCACTTAGCCATATTGCTTATATTAACTCCTTGAGGTCAGGGGTGATAGGCAAGCAGGTATAGAAATTTCATTAATAGTACTACTACTAATAATAATAAGCCACCCAAAGTTCCTCACTTTGATCTACTAGGGTTCACTTGAGCCTTCAAAATCCTGACTCCAGGCCACACCAACTACCCAAGGCTGAAACGCTCATGAAACAAGATAATAGATTTTAAAATACAGTCAAGCAGAAATCCAGTTTTCAAATGCTCAAAGAAGCACCGAGGCTCGACATTTCTCAAGTGTTTAAGATTAAACAGCAGATTTTACATTTAGTTTCATCCTGCCTTTCTTGTAAGTGCTGATCTTAATGGCTTGGCTGCAGGTCCTAGTCAGTCTTAATTCACAGCCAAGCTTTCTCCAGCAGCAGAATTAAGTAAATGTGTTCTTCGGTGTGACCCGGCAGTAAAACACTTGCAAGTTTATCTTGTTTAGCTTAATTGCCGGGAACATAGTTTTGGGATCACAGATGAAGAAATAAACACTTTGCCAAACACGCATGACAGCCGCCATTATAATTACAATTCAGCAGATAAGGTTAAAAGCAATGTTTTATTCAGGGGGTGCTCAAGGACATGCAGTACCAGCAGCATTTTGTCTAGAAGAAAAGCACTGATTAAAACGAAATAGAGCTGAGCTGGGAAGGGCGGGGACCTTTTGTGCCTCTCAAAAAGTGGAGCCCCTCCATCAGCGCTTTTACATAAATATATCACCAGATGTGTCCCATTGCTAAAGACAACCAGGTTGATGCTCCCTGTTATGCCATTTAAATCCCCACAGTACAAAACACAAACAAGAAACAGAAAGTATTGGCCCAAGTGCCTTAGCAACAAGAGCATACACATACACACACAAACACCATTCAGAATTAAAACAAAGCAGTGGCCTTTAATTCTGCTGATTGGCATTGCAATGTAGCCAACTCTTTATATCGACGTAGCACCACGACATCATTACACTATATTTCTCGTGATGAGTTGAGATCAAAGGCAGGTCTACCTCCCCTTGTGTATAGAATTGTACAGTTTGAAGGGGGCCCAGGTTTCATCTCCCTGCAATGCAGGAATCTCAACTCAAGCATCCATGCCAACCCTCTGCTTAAAAACTAACAAGGAAGGAGAGTCTGCCGCCTTCCGAGGGAGTCTGTTCCACTGTCAAATAGCTCTTCTCACCATAAAGTGCTTCCTGGTGTTTAGTTGGAATCTCCTTTCTTGCAGTTTGAAGCTGCAGAGCAGGAGAAAACAAGCTTGCTTTATCCTCCATGTGACAGCCCTTCAGATACTTGAGATACTTTTAGATGGCTATGATATCTCCTCCCAGTCTCCTCTTTTCCAGCCTAAACATACCTGACTTCCTCAGCGGTTCCTCAAAAGGCTTGGTTTCCAGACCCTTGATCATCTTGGTGGCCCTCCTCGGCACACGTTCCAGCTTGTCAATATCCTTCTTAAATTGTGGTGCCCAGAAAGGACACAGGACACAGGACTCCAGATGGGTCTGATCAAGGCAGAATTGAGTCATAATATGATCAGATCCCTGTTCTTCTGTTGATGTAGCCAAGAACAGCATTGGGGGTTTTTTGCTGCAGCATCACACTGTTGACTCATGTGAAGTGTGTGGTCTACTAAGACCCCTAGATCCTTTTTGCATGTCTTAAGTGTGTGATCTTAACATTTGTCCCTGTTGAAATTCATTGTTCACGATCCCATTCTCATTCTGGAAAGCTGAGAGAGGGGATTTCAGCCATTTTCTCATGGGGCAGGAGAAATTCTAGGGATCTTCAGGTGATGGAAGTATTTTCCATTAAAAAATGCAATCTGAAACAATTTGCAGCCGGGGCTGCCATTTTCTCTCACAGTCTCTCATTGGAGTGACGCTACGTCATGACATTGTGGGGAGAAATGGTGCCCTGTTGGAGGTGAATAGTTGCAGAGCTGAGCAAGTATATGTAAGAGAGAACTTTTTTTCTGCTTTCGTTGTAAGCCCTTGCCCCTCAGGAGTTTGGATTTTCTTCTTAACTTTCTCATCACCCAATTCTTTTTTGGAGCAAACCCTCAGCCTTCATAGGATCACATTGTTAAATGGATCCAAAATCAGTCCAGTTCAGGCACAGTATTTGCCCCATATCTGCCCGTGTGTAGACGCAAGTAATTCATTCTGCTTCTCTGTCATCTCCTTATCTTCCTCCAGCTCACCTTTGATGCCCTTGCCATTCAAAGGTGCAACAGCCTCCTTAGCCAGTCCCTTGCTACTAATTATTTACTTTTTTGGTTGGTCTTAATGTTTTAGCAATGTGCTCCTCAGATTGTTATTTTTATCATTCCTTTTTGTCTGCTTTCATTACTTTTGCCACAGTTTTTGCTCCTTCTTATTCCCCTCACTTGGAGAAGACTTCCGTTTTCTAAAGAAAGCTGTCTTGTCTCTAATTACTAGAGTTTAATAGCTTGTTTGACTCTGTTCGCTATCTATACATTAGCCACACTGACATTATCTTTGCTCTGGTGGTACCTTTCTTAATCTGTGGTATGCAGTATAGCTGAGCTTCTAATACTGTGGTTTTAAACAACTCCCAAGCATTTTGGAGTGATTTGACCCTCTTGGCAGCCACGTTTCTTCATCCAAATTTTTGCGAAGCTTCCTATGTTGAAGTCAAATGTGACTGTGTTAGATTTTCTTGGCAGTTGCACATTTGTATTGAATTCAGGGCATAGTGTGGGGGCTGTGACCCTGGGCGCAGAATCTGCGAGGGGGGCACAAGTCCCTGGGTGAGTGCAGAGGGTTTTCTTCACCCTCCATGTCCCCCTGCTCCCACCCATCAGCTGACAGGCAAATGCCATGCGCTAGGTGGGGGTGGGGCATGGAGGGTTAACAGCACTGTCTGTACCTCTCCCCCATCCCATGCAAAACCACTGCATGAAGGACCAGTAGCATTTCAGAGAAACCTACCTTGAAGGTCCTGGCTATCAACATCGTCACCGCAACCTAAATTTCACTTCCAGGTCCTCATGGGAACATTTCCCCATGCCATTCATGCCAGACTGCAGCATGAGCATTCCCATTCATCAATCTGTGTTCCTAATGGTTGAATCGCCCACTGACAAGATCCCTTCACCCCACCCAGAGGAATATCCTCAGCCTGAGGGGATAACTGCTCATCTCCCAAGGAAATGGTCCCTTCTAAGGGATCATTTCTGTCTTCCTCAGAGTGGTGGCCTTCTTTCCAGAGATGCTCATTCTTCATGACAGCAGGGATGCCATCATCCTGGGAGAGCAACACAGGTATCATGTCCCTGAAGGCCTTGCCACCAACTGCTCTGCCCCTCTCTCTGCTCCTCCAGCTCAGCCATCTTGGCATCAAGGGAACAAATCTAAAGGCTAGGGTTTGCTTCACCCACAACCTTTGTCCAGCAGGCAGACAGCTGTACATATGACAGACAGTGCAATCCGCTGGCGGGAAAACCACAGCACAGCTTCTGGGTTTCTAACTGCATATCTGTTCATGTTGTTTACCAAGGAGTTTAGTTGGGAGTTTGAGATTGGTTGGATCAAAGGGCAGTCTGCCCTAGTCTCCTTGCCCTGCTACCAAACTCGCTTAGCTGCTTAACTCGCCTGTTAGCTTGACAGTTTGTCGCTGGGGAAAAGAACGAGGTGAACTTTACAAATCCCAACATTTTTCTCCAGCTCAGATTAAAACAGGCATCCCCAACCTGCGGCCCTCCAGATGTTTTGGCCTACAACTCCCATGATCCCTAGCTAACAGGACCAGTGGTCAGGGATGATGGGAATTACAGTCCAAAACATCTGGAGGGCCGATGGTTGGGGGATGCCTGGATTAAAATCTACGCCAATTCTGGCTTCCCCCGCCCTATAACATCCTCTCTCAACTTTCCCTTTAGACTTATGGGCCACTGATGGTGGCTTCAGCACCAAGGAGAGCGAAAGCAGAGCATCTGTCCCCCTCTCCCAATCTAGTCACTTTGGTGTTCTTTTGGTGTGCTTGCTGTGCAGAAGAGGGCAACCAAGATGATCTAGTGTCTGGAAACAAAAGCTATATGAGGAGCACTTGGTGGTGCTGGGTATGTTTAGCCTGAAAAAGAGGAGACTGAGAGGAGATACGATAGCCATCTTCAAATATCTTAAGGGCTCTCACATGGAAAGGGAACATGCTTGTTTCCTCCTCTAGAGGGTAGGACTCGAACCGATGGCTTCACCTTACAAGAAAGGAGATTCCAACTAAACATCAGGAAGAACTTTCTGACAGTAAGAGCTGTTCAGTGGTGGAACAGTTTCCCTCGGGAGGTTGTGGACCCTCCTTCCTTGGAGGTTTTTAAGCATGGCCATCTGTCATGGATGCTTTAGCTGAGATTCCTGCATTGCAGGGGGTTGGACTAGATAATCCTTGGCCCCCTTCCAACTCTGATTCTATGATTCTATTCAGTGGGTCACAGAACCAATGGCCCTCCATAGCCTCTGTGAGAATTGCATTTTCCATGGACCACTGTGCTGTTCATCCTGATGCAACAACACCAAAGTATTGGGGGCGGGGTAGGAAACAGACTTCCTTGCCTACTCTCCCCTCCCACTTGCACTGCCGCAGCTCCTGTTGCCCACTGCTGGTAATTCTTCTAAGAATGGGGAGGATATTTGGGAAACCAAAGGGACTAGCAAGGAAGGGTCAGATTGAAGTTTTTCTTTGAAATCACTTCCACGGTATTTGACTTTGTAACTAAAAGCAAACATAGCTAGGCATGCACCCACTCTGTTAGGTGAGCAAATACTGCACCCCTTGTAACTAGCCCTAACGCTGCTGATCCAGCAGATTTGCAGAATCTGGGCCCACATTTAGAAGGCAAATTCATTGAATGTATGGTAGCCTAAGCCTCACTTATCTCCAGATTTAAGGCAACCCCAAATCACTGTTACTCTACATGTGGGATGACTCTGTATATAGTCTGTCAGGATGAAATCTCAATCTGGCAAGAGTCTATGTCATCACATGGCACAGAGAAAGTGGTGCTCAACCCATCTAAACTTTATTTGGTCAATTATGGTATCTCTCTCAAATTAGCACTGAAGCTGCCATTTATTCTTGGGGTGGGATCATGGAGTTATAGAGTCAAATGTGTTTTAGGCAGGATCAGACATTACTTTTTCTTCCAGTAAGGAAGAGCCCAGAACTTGTCCTTGATGATACTGTGCTTTAAAGGATTTGCAGAACCAAGCTAATTTTGCAAAGGCAGTTTGAGCTACAATTTAGCACCTCAAAAATTGGCACTGTAAAATTGGCCTCCTTATTTGCCATTTATTGTGAACTTTTCACATCACACTTTGTATCAGTCCCTTATTTTCCCCATGCAACTTTACCTAAAGCTTCTTGAAAATATTATTACCCTTGCTATTATCAAAAATGTATTATAGCATACATTGTTTTTGCTTATCACGAGCCCTTTTGTTGAGTGTAAAGACACCCTGCTTTGTTCTGAGTTGCTTTGTCTTCATTCTTTTGTTTCCAGTAGGTTCCCCATAGAAACCCTAGGAAGCATTTCCTTTGATTTACATCAAGCTTTTCTGCTCCTTTAAAAACAAAGGCCTCTGTCTTTTTAATTCCCACTGAAACTCTTCTGTTCTATAATAATACTAACAAGGTGTAGGTTTTACAGTCTCCTGATTTGTACTGGTAATGCATATTCCAAATAAATAGTTTCTTTTGTTGCAAAAGTGGTGTATTTCTTGCACACAAAATCATTTTTTCACCCTAAATTCTTAACACAATTTAATAATTGGATACTAGACAGGGACCGTGTGGTTCTCCATTCCACCCAGCGCTGCGGAATCAGGGTCCAAACCAAATCGGGGGCAGCCCATCTTGATCCTTGCCCCCAGGAGGATGGCAGCTGTTTCTAGCAATATGGAAGTTGGCTTAGTATGAGCATTAAATTAGAAAAGGAAAACATCTAAGCAAACATTAATTATAAAACACATGATTATCACAGGGTCTAGTTTAATTTTCAGTTACCACCTGGAGAACTCCACCTCTACGTGCAAAGCACAGCCATTTGGTATTTTACAGGAAACCACAATCAGTTCTTACAGGAGGACCCAGAAGCCATTTTAAAACAGGCACAATTTAAAATTTGATTACAGTTGTTGAAATACTCTGAACCTACAAGAAAGGGTGAACTAAAAATAAAAATAAATAATCTATTTCATCACCCGAGCAAGCCAGTGTTCCAGTTTCTTTTCCAATAGTGACAATTTCTGGGAACCTTTTCAGGAGCTGTTTCCATTGAAATGAAAGGACATTGCACAGAGTCCTAAGACTTTTTCAGAACGCTTTAACATCACCACTCTTGCAGAACTAAGTCGCAGAACACCCAGGAAATAATGCAGTTGCAGAATTAGGGAGTGGCTAAACTTTGGGTCCTCAGCTTCAAAAGTCCAGATGTTTTATGGAGACTTCCATAGCCAGGATAAATGAATGAACCCAAGAAGAAATAGGACAACTGTTCCATACCTCTGGACTCAGGAACTAACCAAAAAAACAAAAAAACAGTCTTCAGAATTGAGGACAATGTGGAGTCCAGGTCTCTGGAGAATGGATTGCTACAAAGGCACAAAGATTTTCAATTCAACTTATCTCTCACATTACCCTAAGAAGCATTTTTGCAAATAAATAAATCACAAAGGTTCCAGAAATATGTGTTTTGAATCTAGGATTCCCAAGCCAGTATTTCTCCCCTGCTTACTTCAATGCCAACTTCTTTTTCTGTCAAAGAAAGTGCCTGGAGCCATTTCATGATAGGCAGGGATTTAAGAGGTGTGGTTTCTCCAAGATCTGGAGATGCAAAATAAGCAATACCTGTTGAATGCCTGTCTTTTCGGCTACAATTAAGGGTACAGAGCCTGGGGGGAAACGGCTCAGCTTTAGCAACCCTGCACCAAGCTCATAATGGCAGCAGATTTGCTCTCCAATTCTTCCCTGTTTGCAAGGCCAGTTTCCATTTGCTTAGGTAAAGGTAAAGGGACCCCTGACCATTAGGTCCAGCCGTGGCCGACTCTGGGGTTGCAGCGCTCATCTCGCTTTACTGGCCGAGGGAGCTGGCGTACAGCTTCCAGGTCATGTGGCCAGCATGACTAAGCCACTTCTGGTGAACCAGAGCAGCGCACGGAAACGCCGTTTACCTTCCTGCGGAGCGGTACCTATTTATCTACTTGCACTTTGACGTGCTTTCGAACTGCTAGGTTGGCAGGAGCAGGGACAGAGCAATGGCAGCTTACCCCATCGCAGGGATTCGAACCACCGACCTTCTGATCGGCAAGTCCATTTGTTTAGCAATGCCTTGTTTCATTCTGCACACAATAAACATGCCCCTGGGTAGTATTCCTGTCCCCAGCCCTTCCAGTGTCTCTCTTTCGACACGCCTCCCACTAGCTGTTCCTGATACGCAGCCTGCCCTTCTCTAAGCAGCAAACACAGGGTTAACTTGGGGATAAATTGCTGGAAGCACCAGCAAAGAAATGGTTGGTCTCGCTTTCATTGTCAGACCGAAATGCCTGATTATGGACCTTAAGAGCAAAGTGCCATTGCTGGCAGTGAAAAAGGTCAGGGCTGCTGCAAATACTTTCAGAATGCACAAGAATGTATGCATCTTAAAAGAAAGGCTTTGCAACGCCAAAGGGGGAGATGGGGTCCCAAGAAAAATATGGTCTTCTCAATCTCTTTGGGTTTCTAAGAAGTAATCATCAGGTGCAAGAAGGATTAAAGCCTACAGGTAACATACCGTATTTTTCGCTCCATAAGATGCACCTGACCATAAGACGCACCTGGTTTTTAGAAGAGGAAAACAAGAAAAAAAATATTCTGAACGAAACAGTGGATGTATGATTTTTGTGGTTCATGCTGTGGCCACAGACATGTGATCTGATAGTGAATTTGGGGTGACCCAATGCAAAAATCCTGAGGATCCATGTGGATCTGTGCTTTGTAACCATGTTTTTGCGCCATTGCAGCCCCACGTAACAGTGGATGTGTGATTTTTTTGGTGCAGGCTGTAGCCATGGACATGCTATGTGATCTGATGATAAATTTGGGGGGACCCAATGCAAAAATCCTGAGGATTCGTGGGCTTTTACCTCCTCCCCTCAGGCAGCCTCCACTAGTGTCCCTTATCTCTCTTCCGATCCCACCAATCAGCTGTTTCCTTTCAACACTCCCTTCCCTCTTGTTTGCCTTAGTGTAATGTCTTTTCCTTAGCTGGAGCAGAATTTTTGCTCCTCCTTTTCTTCTAATTTCTCTCCTTATTGCTTTAGTCTTCCTCCTCCCCCCCTTGCAAGTTTGCTGTCTTTACCTCCCCTCTCCCAGGCAGTCTCCTTTATCTCTAGCGTCCCTTATCTCTCTCCCCAATCGGCAAACGATCAGTGGCTTTGTTTCAACACCCACTTCCCTCTTTCAAAAAAAAAAGCACGATCTGCTTTTTTTTCCAGTCGCGGACGACTCTGGGGTTGTGGCACTTATCTCGTTTTATTGGCCAAGGGAGCTGGCGTTCAGCTTTCGCTCCATGTGGTCATGTGGCCAGCATGACTAAGCTGCTTCTGGCGAACCAGAGCAGCGCACGGAAACGCCGTTTACCTTCCCGCCGGAGCGGTACCTATTTATCTACTTGCACTTTGATGTGCTTTCGAACTGCTAGGTTGGCAGGAGCAGGGACCGAGCAACGGGAGCTCACCCCGTCATGGGGATTTGAACCACCGATCTTCTGATTGGCAAGTCCTAGGCTCTGTGGTTTAACCCACAGCGTCACCCGCGTCCCGAACTGGTCAATCTCCCCTAAATCAGCCTCTGCTCCTCCATATGTCCCACAAACTGCAAACCTTGGTTACGATTCATGGTTTGTCTGCAGTTATAAATTGTGGGTTGCCATCTGATTTATTCTGATTTTAAGCTGTATTTCAGTCGATTGCTGGATTTTATGTTTTAATTAATGTATTATATACTTTGATGTTAGCCGCCCTGAGCCCTGTTTGGCTGGGGACGGCAGGATATAAATGAAAATGTATTATTATTATAAACCATGATCCTGGGCTTCGACAACACGCCAAACCATGCCTCTGCCACAGCTGCAACAAGATGACTGGAGGAGGAGCCAAGCAGCCACCATCTCCTTTCCTGGAGTCAACAAACTCACACATTAAGGCTAACTAAGCCATAGACCTGCTGTTAGGTGCAAAACCACCAGGGCTGGTGCAAGACATTTTGGCACTTGAGGCAAACCACAAAATAGTGCTCCCCCTCCCCACCAGGGAAGAAGAGGTGTCTGAAGATCTACATCAGGAGCAGGGGGTGGGAATAAAGATCTACGTTGGGATCTTCATGGCAGAATCATAGCACTGTAGAGTTAGAAGGGACCCTGAGGATCATCTAGTCCAACCCCCTGCAATGCAGGAATATGCAGCTGGTCCATACAGGGATCGAACCTGCAACCTTGGCGTTATCAGCACCATGGTCTAACCAACTGAGCTATCCAGGCTGCCCCCGTGGATCCTGCTGCTCAAGGCAGTCCCCTCTCCTTGCCTCATGCATGGGCTGGCTCTGCAAACCACTTCATTCTCTTGCCCTGGCCTTTTTTATTTTTATTTTTTGCCCCGTCCTTTCCCTGAGCTCCTCCTGTGCGCAGGATACCAGGTGTGTTGCTCAGTAGAAGAGAAACAGTTGGAAGGATCAGGGACAAACTGGCAGGAAAACACTATAGCTGTCTTATCTCTTGATTCAAAATACAGCAGGAATATTAAGCTTGCTAGCCTAGAGCTCTAGATTAAAATGCTAATAATGAAGATTTTTCAACGGTAAAGTCTTTCTTTGGGCAGGATCTCGGTGATTTTATTTACTTAAAAACCTTTACCTATAGACCACTCATAATTCAAGAAGTTCACACCAACTAAAATACAAATTAATTAAAAGCATCAGTAACTGATTAATTTCAATCTACCTTTCATTTATCCCTTTCAGATCATTATCACTTCCCTTAATGCCTGGATTGAACAAAGAAAGAGTCTTATTCTAGCCAAGCTGCTTGCTTCCTGCTCTCTTGACATTTTCTTGGCAAACGGTCTTCCACATCTCGTTTGCCCAGGGCAATTTCAGGTTAAAAGTTCAGCTCCTATTCTCCCCTATCTTTCCATCTCACATAGCTTCCTTCCCAGTCAAGATGAAGCAAAGGAGGGGATTATCTGGAGAACTTCATGTCAGGAAACTTCTAGCTACGTAAGTTTTCAGGTGGCATCTCAAAAACTTGTAAGAACTCATGTCTAAGGTAAGTCTAAGGTATTTCTAAGAACCAGTTTGGTTTGAAAACTCTGCGTTTTTCGTTGCAACCTGAGACAAGTCTAGTCTTCAACTGCCTGATCCTTCACCCATCCATAAGCCATGTAAAGAATCTCTTCTTGTCCCCTCAAAGGTGGTTAGTTTTCATCGGCAGAAAAGGACAGAGCAAATGTATCGGTTTCAGAGTGGATGCCACCCATTAATCCAGAGATACTGCAGTGAAATCCTGGCACCTCAGTCTTGGCACGAAAACAAAGCCTGTGCGAGGCTGATGGGCTATGTAGAACTGATAGAAAGGACTGACGGAATCCAAGACCAGGGAGAAGTGACGGTGGAAGAAGATTGGAAAAAAAATTTAAATCTATTTAGAGAAATATTATAAAATTAATGAATGTTAGGAAATGTTGGAATGAAATTACATGACTTTAGTAGAAATATTATAAGGAGTTAAGTATAAATAAATTTTAAGGTTTTGATGATAAGATAAGGTAAAAATAAATTAAGATAACTAAAAGGTAGAAAGCAGTGAAGACGGAAAGGATTTGCTGATATAATTAATAACTGGAGTACAAAAATGGGAGGTGTGAGGAGGTCGAGGAAATAAGTTAATGAAAGATACGGATAAATATTGGATGTGTTTTTAATTGTTTTTGTGGTTTTTTGTGTTTTGATGTATTGTGGGTTTTTTTGCTTTTTTTCTATGTAACTTTTTATTCTTTTTTTCCCTCTTCTCTTTTTCTCTTCTTTTTTCTTTTTTGTGTAACTTTTAAACTTCTAATAAATATTATTAAAAAAAAGAAAAAGAAAACGAAGCCTGTGAGAAACCATGGTCAATGGCCCGGAGCTGTACGCAAGAACAAATACTTAGCTTTGGCTCCAGTTTAAATGGTACGATACTGAAACGAACTCATGACCTTTGGCAAAAGCCATGCAACAAGTCAAGCGGTCATCATTTTAACTGGATCTTGAATAGCAGCTTTTCAGCATGGCATGTTTTAAGCAACTTGCCCAAACACATGCAAAATCTACTGGGCCTGCAATGAATAGCTTCCAAAGTGAGTACAGAGAAAACAAGAAACAGCTCAGGGCTGTAATACCTCAAGGGCCGCCTCTTTCCATATGAACCTACCCGGACCCTGAGATCATCTTCTGAGACCCTCCTTCATGTGCCTCCTCTTCGAGAGGTCCAGAGGGTGGCAACACGAGAACGGGGCCTTCTTTGCAGTGGCTCCCCATCTGTGAAATGCTCTCCCCAGGGAAGTTCGCCTGGCGCCTTCATTATACACCTTTAGGCACAAACATTCCTTTTTAACCAGGTCTTTGGTCAACCTGATTGACATCCTATACCCTTTTGAAATGTGGCTCTTTTCGGGGTGGGGTTGTTATTGGGTTATTGTTCTGATTTTGATTTTATATATTGTGCTCTTTTCTGTGAATCACCTGGAGACCTCTGGGTATAGGGTGGTATATAAGTTCAATAAATAAATATTTGAAAAAAGACTGTCATCATCATCAAACCTTTTATTGGCATCACATACAAACATCCAAAACAAATCAACACAGAATTACCACTTCCCCAGTGGCACAAAACATTTGCTAAAAGAACGGAGGCAGAGCAGTCTATCGTCACATCTCTAGGTCTCCAGGGAGATCAGACGTCTGTGTATTTCGATGACAAAAAACCAAATAGAGTGAGCTCTTGGTGAGCTCCCCAGTAATAGAAAATGTATGACCTCCAACTCTGGTTTTCAATTAGGGATACAGAGTTGATCTAGAAATTGCTGACGGAGATCAGCATATAGTTTACAATTAAGAACCATATGTGTGAGGGTTTCCACCAGGTGGTCTTCACATGGGCAAGGGAAGGAAGGGAGATAGTAGTAATGGGGGACTTCAATTACCCGGATATTTGTTGGATGTCAAACTCAGCCAAGAGCATAAGGTCAAACAGATTCCTCACTGGCCTTGCAGACAACTTCATTGTCCAGAAAGTGGGAGAAGCAACAAGAGGAACAGCCATTTTAGATCTAGTCCTAACCAATATTGATGACCTGGTTAGTGGGGTAGAAGTGGAAGGATCATTAGGCGCGAGTGATCACGCTCTTCTGAAGTTTACTATACAGCGGAAAGGAGCAGCCAAGCATACTAGGACTGAATTTCTTGACTTTAAGAAAGCCGACTTCATAAAACTTAGGGAAGTGCTGGGTGAGATCCCATGGACATCCTCAGATGATGGGCAGTATATAAATTAATAAAAATAAAAATAAATAACTAAATATCAGGAATAACTTTCTGATGGTAAAAGCTGTTTGACAGTGGAACGGATTCCTTGGAAGGTGGTGGACCTAAACATTAGGAAGAACTTCCTGACAGTAAGAGCTGTTTGACAGTGGAATTTGCTGCCAAGGAGTGTGGTGGAGTCTCCTTCTTTGGAGGTCTTTAAGCAGGGGCTTGACAACCATATGTCAGGAGTGCTCTAATGGTGTTTCCTGCTTGGCAGGGGACTGGACTCGATGGCCCTTGTGGTCTCTTCCAACTCTATGATTCTATGATTCCAAGTTCTTTCTCCTTCCACCCTGCCTGAGAACCTTCCCCCAAGGAGGTTTGATGGATTTGAATTAAACCTGGCCAGCGAAAATGCCCTTCTTTCTTGAGAGTTAAGCAGAAATTCAAGGTAATTATGGTTAGTTTCATGTGCCCAAGAAAGTTGAAAATGAAGAGGGGAACATGTTTTCTCTGCTGCTACTGTTAGTTCTTGGCATTCAACATCCCTTCGGTCAAGGGAAAAGACTATTAGGAATGCAGACTTGCAATCCAGGGATGAAGCTTCGAATAGTACTCACACCTACCTCCTCCCAAGCTTGCAACATGCCAACATTTCCACAACGAAGAGGGTACATGAAAGAGTATCCACCACAAGCAGTCTCTGCTACCACCACCATCTTGCAAAAATACCAGAGCAACTCCAGGCTCAGGCTGCCATCTAAAAAGTATTCTTGGTGCCGGCAGAATTAAATTACCCATTTTGTTCCGAAACAGAATTATGCTCCAGGCTTTTTGCTGCTTCTCTCTCGCAAGAACATGACAAGAGTCTCCATAAGGCTTTGAGATACTGTAACTAGAAGATCTTTTAAATCCACTACAGGTCCTTTGCTTTTGGTTGGAGAGAGCTGTCCCCCTGTTGGCAATCGAAAGGTCGGCGGTTCGAATCCCCGCGGTGGGGTGCGCTCCCGTTGTTCGGTCCCAGCGCCTGCCAACCTAGCAGTTCGAAAGCACCCCCGGGTGCAAGTAGATAAATAGGGACCGCTTACTAGCGGGAAGGTAAATGGCGTTTCCGTGTGCGGCTCTGGCTCGCCAGAGCAGCGATGTCACGCTGGCCACGTGACCTGGAAGTGTCTCCGGACAGCACTGGCCCCCGGCCTCTTGAGTGAGATGGGCGCACAACCCTAGAGTCTGACAAGACTGGCCCGTACGGGCAGGGGTACCTTTACCTTTTTAACGCTGCAGAGAGCTTGCTGGGGAGACCATGCATTAAAAAGGGACTCAAAAATAACTTAAACAAGGTTTTAATAACAAAAACAAAAACTCCTTTTACACTAAATACATCAACAAACAAACATGACCCAACCACCAACCCATCCCGAAGAGTAATGGCAGAGCTAGGTGCTGTTCCTTATATACTATACCCAATTCCTGACACAGCTTAATCAATGCAACTCAGCAGCACCTGCTATGTTTCACAGCTGTAAAGCTGGATCTCGTCATTTTGCTCTGGCCCCTTAAAGATATACACATCGGGTGAAACAATGATGAACCTTTACATTTAAAGAAACAATTCAACACCCCCGTCCGTCCCACTTTAATCTGTATAGCCTTGCCTCAAAGTCTGGAAAATGTAGGCGAAAACAAGGACACATCCCCGCAGCTGAGACCTGCAATATTTTCCAGGCGAAGGGAGTTTTGTGTTTCAAGTTTCTTGTTGCCTCCTAATACACGAGAAACATGTGGAGGAGCACGTTATTTGTTCTGCGCTTCAAGCGCTGCAGTTTTAAGAGTCCCCTGAGTTTTGTGGACTAGACTGACTGCCAAGAGTGTATCAAACCCCACTGCCTAAAGCTTGAAATCGTATTACTTTAATGGTTATTTAAAATTGATTCTCTGCTTGTTAATATGAAATTTACTTTGCAAGGCGATTTGGATGTCTGAATGCTATTTCGAGGCAAGGCAAGGGGCTTTGGGACTTTGACTTCTGTCGAAATGATCCTCATTTGGAATTAAAGCTCCCCTTAATTCTCTTTGCCTTGTTAGCCCTTTGCGGGATTGTCTCTCCCCATCCCTTGCAGAAATCCCAAAAGGTCGCCTGCCAGAGAAAGTGGTCTCTTCCTCTGCAGGTCCACTTAACTCAACCCTAAAAAGCTCCTGCAGATTCATGGTTTTTGTACATGGATTTGCATGCTTATAGGGGTGGGCTGGGTGGTTTTTAGTGGAATGGAAATGGAATCTGAAAGTAGAAGATTTTCAAAATTAGATACTGGACACAATCCAACACAGAATTAAGCATATTTAGGCTCACTTAGCTAAATCAGTTTTAAATGCACAACTCTGTATTAGATTATGTCTGTGGATTCTGGGATGCATAGAAAACAGAGATTTAAGGACAGAGATTTAAACAGAGATTTAAAACAGAGATTTTTAAACAGAGATTTAAAAACAGAGATTTAAAGGTAAAGGGACCCCTGACCATTAGGTCCAGTCATGGCTGACTCTGGGGTTGCGCGCTCATCTCGCTTTATTGGCCGAGGGAGCCGGTGTACAGCTTCATGTAGCCAGCATGACTAAGCTGCTTCTGGCGAACCAGAGCAGTGCGTGGAAACGCTGTTTAGCTTCCCGCCGGAGTGGTACCTATTTATCTACTTGCACTTTGAAGTACTTTCAAACTGCTAGGTTGGCAGGAGCAGGGACCGAGCAACAGGAGCTCACCCCGTCGCGGGGATTCGAACCACCAACCTTCTGATCGGCAAGTCGGCAAGTGGTTTAACCCACAGTGCCACCTGCGTCCCTTTAAGGACGTTTACATATTACTTAATCACACGCACACACACAAACACACTTGCAAATCACTTCCAGATTGGTAAGCATCTCCTGGCCCCATGAGCAAGAAAGACTCTGTGTTGTGTATTGAGTCAAAGGATTTTATATCTGTATTATTATTGTCTATATTTGCATTAGGGTAAAGTAACTGCCTTTTGGTTTCAGGGGGTACAGCTACTATTGGTTCATTTAAACTGCTGTATTTGGATCCTCTGTCTTATTGGTTTCCTCCAAAAGGCAGGACTGTGATTGCCTGATATTGTTCCCTCCAAAATGTATCCTTTCTAGCTAGTCCCCTGTCCCTATAAATGTAGCTTTCCCCTCCTCAGTCTTCAGTCTTGTTTGCTGTAATAAAGAAGTGTTACTAGAGAACTGTCTCCAGCAGATTATGTCAAGAGAGCTGAAATCACAAACCCCACGTCACAACAACTGGCGACGAGGATGGGATCCGGAATGCTGAGGAGCGGTTAAACGCAGCCCTGCCTCAGAGTCCGGATTGCAGCTAAGAACAAGACTCACTGGCCAGCTGAGAAGACGACCCTGCCACAGGACAATGGAGAGTCCAAGGGTATTGGAGCCCTTCCAGCCATCAGAGCCCCACACGTGGGAAGACTACGTCGAACGCTTCGAGTTCTTCGCAGTGGCTCAAGGGATCACCGATGCCAGCAAAAGAAGGGCCACATTCCTGAGCTACTGTGGGCCTGAGACCTTCAAGCTGGCCAAGGCATTGCTTGCTCCAGCGAAGCTAAGTGAGACATCTCTCAAAGATATTCTTGCCTGCCTAACAAGCCATTTGGCGCCTACTGAGACCAAGATGGCCCGGCGGATGGAGTTTCATGAGAGGCAGCAGCGTGCTGGGGAGTCTGTATCTGCATTTCTAGCTGAACTGCGGAAGCTCGCTCAGCACTGCGACTTCCAAAATCTGGAAGAGACTCTCCTGGATCGGTTTATCGGTGGTCTGAGCAGCAAGAAAGCCAGAAGACGCATCGTGGCTAAAGAAGAGGTTACCCTTGCTTCAGCCTTGAAGGAGGCCACCGCCACGGAGAATTATGAAAGAGAGGAGCTTGATGCCAGTCGCAAGGCCCCTAAGCCACAGATAGAAGTTGCGCATGCCATGGACGAGCTAGAGGCTACTCCGAGCCAGAGCCCAGTCCGTGGGGTCGAGTCAGTGCGTCAGGCCTGCACAGTGCACAAAGATCACCGAGGCAGGTGTCCAGGTTGTGGCGGAAACCATGAGCGGAAGAGTTGTCGTTTCCGGGATGCTATGTGCCGGACGTGCGGGAAGACAGGTCACATCGCCAGGGTCTGTAGATCGGCGGCGTTGGGAGCGACAGGAACACCTAGACTGGAGCATCGCAGACCGCCCACAGCAACCCATTTTCTAAAGGACTGCCACTATGTAACGGAGATCAACGGGAGGGTCGTGCAGTTCCCAGCGCAAGGCAAGGCACACGTCAAGGTGAAGATTGAGGGTCAGCAGTGCGACATGGAGGTGGACTCCGGATCTGGATTCACTATCGTGTCGGACCAGACCGCGAGGACATTCTTCCCCAGGGGTAAGTTGCCCCCTCTGGAGCCCTTCCCGGCAACCTTGCAGTCGTACTCAGCGGGCCGCATCCATGTTATGGGAATGTGTGCCGTGAGAGTTCAGTTCCGGGACAAACAGGCTGTACTCAAACTGGTGATTGCGAAGGGCAGTCGCCCCAGTCTCCTGGGCACTGACTGGTTCCCCGCCCTGGGACTGAGTATATCAGGGCTTAATTCAATCCAAACCTGCCCTGAGATGAGCGAGGCATTATGCAAAGAGTTTGCTGGTCTCTTTAATGGAAAACTGGGTTGTTATAAAGGGCCCCCAGTTGACTTCGAGTTGGACCCTGGGGTGGCCCCAATCCGACTCAAACCAAGGCGAGTGCCATTTGCACTGCAACCCAAGATCGAAGCAGAGCTGGATAAATTGGTCAAGCAGGGAGTTCTCTCACCCGTGGACTCTGCTAAGTGGGAGACTCCAATCGTCACGCCCCTTAAAGCAAATGGGGAAGTCAGGATCTGTGCAGATTACAAATGTACTATCAATAAGGCACTCAGGGGAAACTCATACCCCATTCCAGTCGTATCACATCTGTTGGCTAAACTGGCTGGGGGCAAGGTGTTTGCCAAAATTGACCTGGCACAAGCCTACCAACAGCTGCCAGTAACCCCACAATCAGCGGAAGCACAGACTATTGTCACACATAAAGGGGCGTTCAGAGTTAACAGATTACAATTTGGAGTTTGTGTGGCCCCAGGGATTTTTCAAGGGCTCATGGAACGCCTGTTAAGAGGTCTGCCGGGGGTCTTGCCATTTTTTGATGACGTTTTGATTGCTGGAAAAGACCCACAGGAACTGGTTGCGCGTGTCCGTGCAGTGTTGCTCAAGTTCAAGGAGGTGGGGTTGCAACTGAAAAAGGAAAAATGCAGCTTTGGGGTGCCAGCTGTGGATTTCTTGGGGTTTAAAATTGATGCATCAGGCATCCACCCCACAGATGCTAAGATTAAGGCCATCATCGAGGCACCACGACCACAGAACAAGACGGAGTTGCAGTCATTCCTGGGACTTATTAACTTTTATCATTCGTTCTTACCCCATAAAGCTTCGGTAGCTGAACCATTACATAGACTGTTGCAGAAAAAGAATGTGTGGCGATGGGGGCAGGGGCAGCAGAAGGCTTTTGACTCCTTGCGAAGAATGCTGAGTAGCGGGAGCGTCCTTGCTCATTATGATGAGTCAAAGCCGCTGGTCCTGGCATGTGATGCCTCTCAATACGGCCTGGGGGCGGTGCTGAGTCATAGGGAACTGGATGGGTCGGAAAAGCCCATCTCTTTCTATTCCCGTACGTTGTCGCCCACGGAGCGCAACTATGCTCAAATTGACAAAGAGGCGCTTGCAATTGTGGCAGGAATCAAAAAGTTCCATGATTATGTGTACGGTCGCCATTTCTCCATTGAAACGGACCACAAACCACTGTTAGGGTTGTTCAACCCGAACAAACAAACGCCACAAATTCTCTCCCCCAGAATGTTGCGTTGGTCTATATTCCTGAACGGGTTCCAGTACACCTTGACCCATGTGCCGGGGAAACGGTTGTGCCACGCTGATGCGCTGAGTCGATTGCCCCTTCCTGGCGGGAGCAATGAGGATCCCGCTCCAGCGGAGCACATAATGATGCTGGAAACACTTCCGGGGGCTCCTGTAACGGCTACTGATATAGCTGAGAAAACGAGGAAAGATGCTGTTCTCTCCCGTGTGCTCACTTGGGTGGGGAGGGGGTGGCCAGGTGGTCCGCATGAAGACAAATTCAGGCCTTATGCGACAAGGCAGCACGAGTTGTCCATGCATAAGGGTTGTCTCCTGTGGGGAGATAGGGTGATCATCCCAGCACCACTGAGAAACAGGGTGCTTGAGACGCTTCACATGGGACACCCGGGAATGGTCAGGATGAAGTCGCTAGCCCGATGTTATGTGTGGTGGCCTGGAATGGACCAGAACATAGAACAATGGGTACGAACATGTAAGGCATGCCAAGAGGTGCGGCCAGAAGTGGCCAGAGCACCAGTTCACTGGTGGGAGCAGTCCAGATCTCCCTGGAGCCGGCTGCACTTAGATTTTGCTGGGCCATTCCAGGGGAAGGTCTTTTTGGTTGTCGTCGATGCATATTCCAAATGGTTAGAAGTGGCGATGGTCCCTAGCATGGCATCAGCTGCCGTAATCAAGGTGTTGAGGCAGCTGTTTGCAACCCACGGGTTACCTGAGACCATTGTATCAGATAATGGGGCAGCTTTTGTATCCCAAGAATTCAGGGCATTCTTGGCTGATAACTTCATAAGAGGGGTCACATCCGCGCCCTTTCACCCATCCTCCAATGGGCAGGCTGAGCGCATGGTAAGAACAGCCAAAGAATCCATTGCGCGCTTAATGGAGGGTAACTGGTCAGCTCGCATCGCGCGAATGTTATTTTTGCAGCATGCGACGCCGTGTACTGCGACGGGCAAGTCGCCAGCTGAGCTGCTCTTGGGTAGAAGACTGGTAACGGTGCTGGATTATGTCCACCCGGATAAAATGCCAAACCATAATTCAAGAGCAACCCCCCAGGCTGAGACTGACACAACAAGGTATCTCGCCCCTGAAGATCTGGTCTGGGTGAGGAACTATTCACGAGGTTCGCGGTGGGTGGCTGGTGTGGTCACCCGGGCTAGTGGACCTGTGTCCTATTATGTAACCTTGGAAAATGGGCAAGTTTGGAAGAGACATATAGATCAGCTGAGGCGCCGGGCGCTCAGCAGGGAGGAGTCAGATAATTCATCCCTGGCTAACGACGCAGAGCTGCAAGACCAGAGTGAAAATGGCCCAGAGGTGCAGTCACCAGGGGCTTCAGCAAATGAACCAGGGTCTGCTAGTCCTCATGATGACGAGGTACAGGTAGGGAACCCTGAGATGTCTGGGACTCCATCTGTTCCTGAGGAAACCCCTATAGCAGCCCCTCTACCACAGGTAACACCCAATCCAGAACCGGCAACGCCTGTTGTCAGGAGATCAAGTAGAAGTTGTAGGACCCCACAGTACCTGAGAGATTACGTCTGCTGTGCTCACTAGGGGGGGAGGGGTGTTGTGTATTGAGTCAAAGGATTTTATATCTGTATTATTATTGTCTATATTTGCATTAGGGTAAAGTAACTGCCTTTTGGTTTCAGGGGGTACAGCTACTATTGGTTCATTTAAACTGCTGTATTTGGATCCTCTGTCTTATTGGTTTCCTCCAAAAGGCAGGACTGTGATTGCCTGATATTGTTCCCTCCAAAATGTATCCTTTCTAGCTAGTCCCCTGTCCCTATAAATGTAGCTTTCCCCTCCTCAGTCTTCAGTCTTGTTTGCTGTAATAAAGAAGTGTTACTAGAGAACTGTCTCCAGCAGATTATGTCAAGAGAGCTGAAATCACAAACCCCACGTCACAACACTCTGAATCCCACACTTTCAGAGAACTAGTAAATAAATGTGGGACTTTTTTAAAAAGATAAAGCTACAATGCATTCATGTTAGGGCATTTGAAAATCTGATCTCACCAGCAAAAGAACTGATGGAATTTTCTGACTATGGAATTGGTGGTTATTAAATCCCCTCTCTTCTCCTCCTCAACCCACTCTCTCTCTATCTTTTCTGGGGTATCCTCCAGCTCTGTGGAACAGATTTGGGGGGGGGCTCCTGTTTCACAATCAGAAATTATTATGCTTATGAGATGAACTATTAGATATAAAGCATTGGTCAGATCTGCCCTGCCCCTGCTTAAAAGCAATCTTCTAAACAGGGGTAGCCAATGTAGAGCCTTCCAGACTTTGTGACTACAACTCCCATCATCCCTAACTATTGGATATGCTGGTTGGGGCTGATGGGAGTTGTAGTTCATAACAGCTGAAAGTCACCATGTTGGTTTTCGGTGTTCTACAACGAAGAAGCAATAAACAGAGATATACTACAATAACTGCAAGCTGTGAAGAATGATCTGAAAGTGTGTGTGTGTGTTGCAAGACACATCATATGTTCATATGGAGAATTTTCAGAAAAAGTTTATTATTGTTTCATTCTATAATGTATATAAAACAGAGAGAACAATGATAATAGGCAAAAATTCAGACAAGAGAAACAAAACTGCAAAATGGGTACATAGAATGTGTAGTTGCGCATGAGTTAAAATAACCAAGTCCAAGTAAAGACTATCAACTTTTATCCGATCATCAAGCATAGTTCTAGGTTTGCCAGGCTTGTGACAATGGCTTTCTTGAAAGTGATAGTTTTGCTACATATTTCATAAAGGAATACTAAATCATATAAAAAGCATCTGGAGGTTCTAGACCTTGTCAAAATATCAAATTATATGTAATTTTCTCTGTTATAGCTATATTTCAGTAAGTATCCAGTGTACAAATTTGGGCTGTTTTCCACTGTTTACAGTGGAACCTTGAAAGCCACACATCTTTGAACGCGAACGTTTCAGTTCCTGAACGACTGAAACACGGAAGTGATTGCTCTGGTTTTCAAATGATTTTCGGAGGTTGAACATCCAGCACGGTTTCCATGGCTTCCGATTGGCTGCAGGACGCTCCTGCAGCCAATCAGAAGCCATGCTTTGGAAGTCAAACGCTTTGGGAGTCGAACGGACTTCTGGAATGGATTCCGTTTGACTTCTAATGTATGGCTGTACTGTTTGTGCTGCCAAGATCATATATAAGACCAGTTCTTTTGATATTATTTTTACATTGGTATCATGAAAAATATTCAGTAACATAAATTTAGTAATATTTATCATTTCTGTAAAAATTGAATTCAAAAAATCTTGCACCAACCAACATTCCCACCATAAATGATAATATGTACCAAGTTTATTGCAATCCCTCCAACAATTAGGTGATGTAGAAGAAAACATTTTTACATTTGCAAAAGAGTGTGGTGCCGTCCGTGTAATAATTTTTCCCTAAGAAAACTAGAAAGAGGTTTTTAAAAAATCAATTCTTATTAAAAGTTTTCCATACAATAAAAGCCAGACTAATCTAGAGAAGAGAAATAAGAAAAAAGCAAGAATAAGAAAGAATAAGAAAAGGAAGAAAATAAAGGTGAAAGAAAAGAAGAGAAGAGAAAATGAATAATCACAATTCTTCTTCTTCTTCTTTGGCAATCACTTGTAGCTGAGTAAGATTGTCTTCCATGAAGACGGTTTTAACAGTGACTGTGGAGGCCAATTCCTAATCTACATGTCCTTCCACAGTGGGGACATAGGTTTCCAGATGGGAGTTGATCACAGTGAGGGTTTGCTAAGCTTGCCTTCCTCTTAGCATGTTTCTCCATTTTGTCCTGAGTTCAAGCCTCTTCAAAGCCCATGGCACCATTGGCAAAGGCTGTTCTCCAGTTGGAGCGCTCGCAGGCCAGTGTTTCCAAGTTGTCTGTGTTTTTTAGATTTGCCTTGAGAGAGTCTTTCAACCTCTTTTGTTGACCACCAGCATTACGCTTTCCATTTTTAAGTTTGGAATAGAGCAGTTGCCTTGGAAGAGGCATCCACACAACATGACCGGTCCAACGAAGTGGATGTTGAAGAATCATTGCTTCGACACTGGGGATCC